>NW_025882491.1:0-2652 GCF_002878395.1 Capsicum annuum
ATCAAGATTGAAAAGACAAATAAATATCTTAATGTTGGGTCCGTGCTGACACGGGTCATGCTCCTCTAGTATGTACAATAAAGGCTGCATTAATTGTGGCTTAATTTTCCTCTACATTTTTTTCTTTGATGAGCAAAAAAATTTTTAATTCATTAAAATTTTTATTTATGTATAGTTTTATTGATTAACACGAGACACGCGTTCAAAGCACGTATACTTGACTAGTATAATTAATCTAATTGGTTAGAAATATAATCATATAATGTACTTAATTGGATTTACGTGGTAATTAAGATACCATATATGGTAACTTTTTCTTTACCTTTATCCATATTTATTTGGTAAGCTATTTCACGCGTATTTTGGTAACAGCTAGGAATCCAAGTGCAAGTCCAAATCCTACACAAAAAGGGAAAACACTTTTTTTTTCTCTATATATACTTATGAGCTCAGTTGCAAACTTCAATATTTACGCTTCGATTAGTTTCATCAAATAATGGAGTCATCCACATTTGCCAGTCAAATTCATGTATTCCCCCAATTTCGTAATGCTAGAAGTACTCTTCCTTGTGCAGTCAATATTTCAGGCATCAATTTTAAGTTGGAGATTGATCTACTTGTAAAGTTTCCTTACACTTGTGTTGACAACATTATCGAAGAGTACCCCTTTCATACTAAGTGGTATGGGAAGTACAACTCATTGCCATGGGATATTGTTGACACAGTGCTGCCTTCAGAAACTATCTTACATTGTCCCCTAGAAAGAATTAAGTGGGATGGTATTGAGAAAATCTTGGAGAGCAAACATGATTTAATCAAACAAATTTTGGAGTATGCTCGTACAACACAGAACCCTGCACCTCCTTTGCAAGATGATGATACAGCTTATGTGAGCCTAATAATTGTTGAGAAACTTTATGTATCTCCTTAAGAATTTGAACCTACCAAATCCAGAATTGTTAAAAACCAATATGATGAGATTGGAGAAATAGTTTGGAGAGTTACATTTAAAGCAATCAAGGGATTGAGACAATCTAACGAACCATCTTTGTATGAAAAATTACAATGGATTGAAGCTCGTGAAGGGGATATAAAAGATGCTGTGAGGAACACAATAAATTGGTGGTGCATGCATTTTGATAAGAATTATGAAAGGGAATTAGTACAAACTTTAACTGAGCAAGCTAGGAGAGAATTCATGTCGCGGCCTGCAGTAAGATCAATAATATAGTCTTTGTAAAGAGTTCATCTTCCAGAAAATGAATGGACAGATGAGTGTGTGATATGCAAGGAGAGTTACTCACCTAGATCACAACAATACAGCTTGCCTTGCAGCCACAATTTTCATTATGGCTGCATCGAGACTTGGCTTCTTAAAAACCCAAATTGTCCCATGTGTCGTTACAAGTTGCCACCAGCGGAGTCCAAATAGAAGTGATCTCTTTCTAGTAATTAAAATGTATTTTAAGATAGGTTAATTCTGTCAAAAATTTATCATTTCTCTTATTGCAAAACAATTCTAGTTATTGAATTTATTATAGAATCTCGGCACCTTTTTACTTAAAAATTACACTAGCATATACTCACCATATGTCATCATCATCGAAATAACAGGGGGAGGACAAAAAAACAAAATAACAGAAAGGAACCTATTAAAGATTCCACACACACCTAGCATAAAATCTCTGAATTCACAGTAGAGCACACACACCTCAGGCCATGCACACTCACCATCGAACATGGTACACACCTAGATTGAAGAATCAGAAGAAAAGCAAAAAATAAAATAAAATGGAGCGATTGTGAGAGGAAACTGAGTGATAGGGAGATAAAGATAGAGATCGAAGGAAAAATAGTGAATTGAGGGAGAAGTAATTTGTGAACGCGAGAGAGAGGAGAAAGAGGGAAAAAGACCCTTGGTTTGGTTTTCCAGCGACGTACTCGCCTGATTCACTACCGGAAATACACTGCCAGCCACCCTCATCCATGTTTTTGGCTGATTCTACCGGAAAACCCCTCCGTCCAACAGTCCAGGTCAGTTTCAGCGAAACAGTTCGAAAAGAAACCAACCAAAACCCCTGATGTAGACTCGTTCCCGTCCATTTCCATTGAAAAACGACCATGATAGTGAAACGCTCGTTCGGGTTGCTCGGAGATTAGTTTAGTGTTGGGTTTTATTCAAGTCACGAGTTCGGAGTCGAGGCTTTTCGTTCGAGGTATTCCGGTCGAAGCTCCAATCAAAATTTTGACGAATTGAAATAAAAATCGAGGTCCAATTCTATTCACTCTCTTTTATTTCATTGTTTTGTCATATTTGATACATTGAATTAAATGTTTGATGTTGAGTTCTCCGTTGGTGATGGATAGGTGCTTCTGTTGATGCGTCGTTCATTTACTTGGATTATGTGATGAAATGGTACCTCGTTTGAGAATTATAATGGATTGTTTTGGGGCGGGAATTGCAAAAATTGATAAAAAGTGAATATTGTCGTATTTTCATTCATTGTTGATGTTTAATGTGGTAGTATCATGCTTTTAGTCGAAACGGGTAGGCAAACGATAAGGAGTAGGCGAATTTTTAGGAATTGTGGAATATTGAATGCTTGAAACATGTGTTGAATGGCTTGGTTTTATTGCTTTTTGGATCAAATG
>NW_025882492.1:0-3394 GCF_002878395.1 Capsicum annuum
CAAGGTAGAGGCTAGATTGCATACACATCACTCTTGAATAAAGTTTGAAGATGTGCCCTTTGTTTGATTACTTTGATGAGAGAAGTCGTAAAAATGCTGCAAGAAGTTGGTGCCGGAAATAATCATCCCAGGACAACGTTTAATTCGATGAGAGAAGTCGTAAAGATGTTGCAAGAAGTTGGTGCCGGATGGACAGTGATGATTCATATAGTCTTGCCTAACTTGTTAGATAGTCAACATGTTTTGCCTAAATGGATGCACAACAATGATTCATATGGTCGTGTCCAAGTTGTTAAGATAGTCAACATATTTTGCTTAAATGGAACGAAATTAACAACGCTGATTCATATGGTCGAGCCCAACTTAATTTAGGATTAAAGCATATTTAGTCACACTTGTTATTCCTTTTCATTCAAAAAAAAGAAACACAGTAAAAATTTTATTCATTTGAATTTGTTCATTATTATTCTTTGTTCATTATTATTCTTACTAAAAAAAGCACTAAAGACAAATAAAATAAAATACATACAAGATAAATACTCATTTGTTGTCTAGTGCACATATTGTTGTTTAATCAAGTTCAACCAAATGACTTATTTTAACCCCTCCCTGGAATTATAGGCTCTTTTGTTTCACTGGCACTCGAATTCATAACCATAGGATGGAGTGGCCCATCATTTATAACTTGTGGTAGTAATCTCCTTCCGAATTTTGAGATTTCAGAATCTATATTCCATCTCGCGCTGACTGAAATTCAATTATATAAGTTCATCAAAATTAGATTATGATTGGTGTAAGATAATTAAAATGCATAAATTCAAACAATAAATGTAGCAACACCTATATGCTAGAACGGAGATTCTAAATCACTACTACCATAATATGTAGAAATTAGACGGGCAGATTCAGAATTTTCACCAAGGGGATTCAAAATTAGAATAAATAAACAAACGAATTAGTTGAAGGAGGTTCAACATCTACTATTACTATATATACATAAAAAATAGTTTTAATCATGTATAAATAATATAATTTTCTAACGAAAACGGTTGGGATGAACCCATGTCTTTAAGCTGATTCCGCCCAAATTAGTGATATATTATCAAAATATTTATAGTTACGAGTAATTTAGCAACAAATTAGCAACGGAATTGATAGTTATTTTCAATTTTTTTCGTTTTTAGTGAATATATATAATGATTAAAATATAAAATTATAACATATAATCATTTGAATTTTTCATTATTATCCTTACAAATTAAAATAATGTGATCTTGCTCGGAAAAATAATGAGACTCTTCAAGAAATACTCCCAAATGAAGCCAAAGAAAGTAAGACAAATAAAATATAAATTTAAAATACATATAAGGAAAATACTAATTTGTTGTTTGATCAAGGTCAACAAATTATTTTTTTAACCCCTCCCTCGAACACCCATTGTTTTTGCTCCTTTGACACTCGAACTCATAACTCTAGGATTGAATTTCGGAACATTTATAATTTGCAGTAATAATCTCCTTCCGAATCTTGAGATTTCAGGATCTATATCTCATCCCACGCTGACTGAAATTCAATTATATAAATTTGTCAAAATTAGATTATTTCATTATGGTTGGTATAAGATAAAATGCACACATTCAAACAATAACTAGTTTAGCAACACCTATATGTCAAGAGTCTGCTGCTAATCCTAATTAATGAAGGATTAGTAATAAAAGAAAAAGGGTCAGCTATGTACGAGGTCGAATCGCAAGAATTTATTTTACGCAGCATTTTTGTAAGAGGTTGTTTTCACGGCTTGAACTCGTGATCTTCTGGTCACATGACAATCGCCTTTATAATTGATTTAGTGATATATCATCAAACCATTTAATTTTGTTATTTACGAGCAATTTAACAATAAATTAAAGACCAAATCCATAGTTATTTTCCCTTTTTGTAGTGAATCTATATAAAGATAAAAATACAGAATTATAATGTAGAGATAAGCAAGAAGGAATCTAACCATTGGGTGCCATGAGAAAAATAGTGAATATGAAGCCAATCTTCAACAACACCATGCTAGAAATGAAACCCTTCATAGTGTAGTATGTGAACATGTCATTGCTTTTAGGAGGCCCTAATTTATAGACCTTTGTAATATAGCGTTTTATTTTATTATTTATACTTTGAATTTTTTTAGGATTTTACAAGACGAGTTCAATTCTATTAAGTTTTTGGAGGCTATAATATTCTAAACTCAACTTAAGGCTACATAAAGGGTATAACATATTTCTCAAAAACTCTTGGATATTCATAAAGAGGTCAAGGCGTTAAAAGCCGTCTGTCTTAAAGTCTGCCCGATATTCTTCATGCTCAAATATAAATCTTTCTATATTCGAGAAATATTCTTCTAACGATTCTTAAATTACATAGATAATCAAGAGAGAATGAAGGCAAGATTGTATGTTCTACTTGCAATAATTTAATGAAATTGCATTAAATTATTAGAGGGTGACAATATTGATAGGTTATGTAGTATATTGTAAATTGTAATCCACTAGATTGACTATGCAACCTAAAGATGATATTCAAAGTTTCCGACTTAGCTGGCTTCCCATTTTTCAAAGTCAAATCCCTAATTTAAATCCACTTTCGGTATAAAATAAAATTAAAAAATAATTCATATGGTTATAAGATATTTCTATTAATAAGTAAAAGTAATGTAGAATGTTGTTGATTCTTGGTGGCCCATTTAAAAATAAAAATGTTGACTTTATGTTATGATTGAGAAGTGGTTGGGGGAGCACCCAAATAAAAACTGCAAATTACTTAGGGATAGGGGCACGCATAGGCATATTCAGGATTTCGAGATGATGAGCACTATTATAAAAATATTTCAAGCGTGGGTTAATATATTTATGTTCTGAGGTGGCTCTGACTATTGTTTCTTCTTCTGTGCCAGTATCCGAGTATGATATTCTGAGTTAAGGAGTTCAACCTTTGTCTATATTACCCTCTCAGGTAGGATCATAACCTGCCAGATTTACTATTCTTCCTGTTGCTTCGGGTAAAGTTATGCCCTATGAGGATCAGAAGAGGTTTGAAGGATTTACTCGCTTGGATCCATCCAAGTTTAGTGCATCTATGGGTGAGGATGCCTATGCGTTCTTGATTGACCTGAGGATAGAGGCACACAGACGCGTATTCAGGATTTCGAGAAGATGGGTCTACTATTATGAAAATACTTCGAGCGTGAGTTTATAAATTTATATTTAAATATTTTTAGAAAGATGTAATAATGCTATATATGATCTAGGGAGGAGACCATGGGTTCACGTGAACCTGGTGACCCCACCTAGATATGAACCGAGCACGTCGTTAAGGAAATGAATAAATGGAAAATTAATAAGGA
>NW_025882493.1:0-5878 GCF_002878395.1 Capsicum annuum
TGTTTCTGATTTCTATTGAGCTCCTATATCATATGTGATTATCTACATCTTTACATACTCAGTACATATTTTGTACCGACGTCCCCCACGGGTGACCTGCATTTCATGCTGCAGGCACAGGTACCTCAGCTTATACACCGTACAAGTAGGAGCCAGGATACCCAGCTGCTTTTGGTGAGTTCCAGTTTGCTTCAGGGCTTTCCGTGTCATATCCAGTCACCTTTGGTATTGTATAGAAGTTATTTATATGGCGGGGTGTGTCCTGACCTTAGTTAAACTCTGTGTATTGTCTAGAGGCTTTGTAGACCTAATGTACAGTCAAGGTGGTATTTTATTAATAGACGTGATGGCTCCAACGGCCAAGTATTGTATATACGTATATATGTGTGCTCGAGCTTATACAGGTGATTATTTCCTTTTATATGTGACATGATGCTGTCCGAATTTTGGGTTGTCATAGAGGTATGCATGAAAAGTATAAGGTTATGAGCTGGTTCTCCCGGGCCTCCTCGGTTACGGGTGCCAGTCCGCCCCAATAGGATTTGAGGCTTGATAGTTCTCATAGGGTAAACTATCGATTAATCTAGGACTAGGGGTGAGTTCTCATAGGGTCAGCCATAACAGATGGCAGTGCCTATTTGATAATTTATAATATATGGGTAATCTGTTGCGATATATGACAATCCATTTGATAATTTACAACAGATGGGTAATCTGTAGCAACAGATGACTTAATCTGTTTGATAATTTACATCAAATTTGTAATCTGTTGTTACCTAATCTGATTGATAATTTACAATAGATGAGAAATCCAACGCAACATATTGAACATTTATTTTTTTACAATTTCTACTGAGTTCATATGTTAGACTAATAGAACCTAAATTGATTAATCTAGGACCAGGGGTGAGTTTTCACAGGGTCACCTCCTAGAGTACTCGGTCAACTACAACTTCAATTGTTTTTATACAATTTCAATTGATCTACCCTTTTGGCAATTGCATGATGAGAGGGTTAAAAATTACGCATATATTTTATGATTTTAAAAATAATTAAGATCATTTCAGACCAAATTAACATTATCAAAACTACTTGTCATTCTATTCCAAAATACAAATCAACCCATAAAAAACGTTTCATCATTTTAAATCTCGAGGTCTGACTCTTTCTCTCCCATTCTCACTCAACAATACAGTACAGACAATAACTACTCAACAAATTTGCTCAATCCTCCACAACAGATCATTTTTCTTCTCATTTTCGACCACATAGGTGTTATTTTCGACTTCATTCTTGCTTGTATCAGTCATTTTCTTTGTCTTCGTAGGTAACAAAGTTCGAGAAGACCTCTATATTTGTTTTTTTTTCTAAAAAAAAGGGATTTTAAGTTATTGATGAAAAATAAAACTTTTAGTTGTATTATCTTCGAGAATGGGTTTACAATTTTAAGTTTTGATGATAAAATCATAGGAAGAACTCGAGAAATCCCTAGTTTCCGTCGCAGTGTTCCGTTGAATGTCGTGGTATAGTTGGATAGTATTTGTGGTGGTGGTGGTGGTGGTGTTTGTGGTCGTCGTGGTGGCACCGATGGTGGCATTGGTTGGTGGTGTTTGTGGTGGTATCGGTATTCGTGGTGTTTGTTAGTTTGTTGGCATTGGTTGGTGGTATTTGTGGTGGTGGTTGTTGGTGTGTCAGTATTTGTGGTGTTTGTAATGTATTGTTTAAAATCTATGCATACATCAACTGTAATGTAATTTTTGTTTTTCTTTATCTGTAGATAAAACATGTCTCCCAAAAGAAATGAAAGTGAAAGTAGATCAACGTCTGACCACTAAAAAAAAGGCTATAGTACAGAGGGATTCAAAGAAGCTTCCTGAACAATCTCAGTCAGGGAAAAGTGAAGCTGGGGAGAGATATGAAAACAACGTTGAGAGAGGTAGACAATGGTCCATAGATGGTGATGAAGAAAATGAAAGTGAGAAAGAGGAGGAATTGGAGAGTCAGAAAAAGAAAGAGGATGATCATCAACGTGATGATAATGGATCACCGACAGGGCGTGATTTAATATCGACATCCCAGCATGATCCTGTTAAAACTTTTAGTATTGACAGGTTTCAAGTTGCGATGCCGATAAATAACCCAGAAGGAAAACAACTAATTGGTCAAATTGTACTTAAATGTCAGATGTGGAAAAATTTTGAACATTTTATGAAAACTATGAAGAACGAAAACATAGGCAGACTTTTTAAGAAAAGCTTCTTTGGATGCTTTCTCGAGATGCCTGAGGGCCCCTCTGCCCGTATTCGTTTCCCTATGATGATAGTATATGGTCTTCTCAAGCGCAGGATCAAGTACGCGGGAGATGATAAAGATCCAGAGGAGGGAAAAAAAGAAGATGGATGAAATCTGGTTCAACTACTGTGGCATGCTTGTTTGTTTTGGCTTGCAAGAGTTTGCCATAGTGACAGCTTAAGATGCCATCGTCCAGAAGGACCACCACCCCGCAAAAGATTCAAGGCAAGAAAATATAAGGAAAAAATAGATGGTTTGTTTGATATTGCTCGACGTGGCTACAAAGAATCGGATTTGTTGACAGATCTCGAGGATAAAACCATACCAGAGCATTACAGGGAGCAATTGTGCTTAGTTTGGTTTGCCAATTCGATTATATTGGTAAGAGACATCAACAAGGTCATAGAAGATGATTTGTTGGCGCGAGCTGAGGATTTTGATAAATTCAACAATTATCATTGGGGATATGACAGTTTCTACTTGACTGTCCAATATTTACTGACAAAGCTATCCTCAGGGATGACCACATTATACGGCTTTCCTTGGGCTTTCATGGTAAAATTAATCACTAATTTTACTCATCCATTAATTTATATTGAATATAGTTATTATGATATATAGTTTTTGCTTGCTTCCTGTTTACATTTTTTAGGCTTAGGCATTTGAAGTCATTCCTCCTCTCCAAAAGTAGTTAATGGATTACCCAGATGAGGTTTCTCATTCAAGGATGTTTAGGTGGTTGGCTGCAAAGAGAAACACCAATATTAAGGAGGCTGATCTCTTTAACCCTTCAGATGATGCAGTACATCTTCTTTAAGTAAAATAATTCTACTCAAAGATAAGAAAGATATTGAACAGATGTTATATCTGGTGCAACAGATATTATATTTGATGCACCAGATGGGACATCTGTTGTGACGGGGTATATCTTGCATCAGATTACCCATCTGTTGCTTTGGTTCTTTGAACTCGACTCCTAAAAGATTAACCATCTACTGCAAATTATGCAACAAGTGTTTAATCTGATAACATATCGTTCATCTGTTGTGATGTACAGATCATCTGTTGCATAACATATTACCCTTCTTGTGCATCTGTTGCAACAGATGATTGATATTTTGCATCAGATTATCCATGTGTTTCTCTGTTTCTCTGAACCAGACTCAAATGGATTTTAACCATATACTGCAAACTATGCAACAGATGTTTTTTTTTTTAAATGTAGCCCAACTGTGAAAATTATTATATTATATGATTTAAATGCATCTGTCTTTTTTTATAGGTTGTGCATCCATGGATCGTGCCTACTGAGGAGGTGTCGATGATACTTCTTATATTACTCTAGGTTATGTTGAAACTATTGCAAACCCAACGGTGAAGTTAATAAAGAAGGAATTGGATGGAGCAACAGCCATAAGAAGAGCAGTTAGGCAAGGTCAGCCTAATGTTGAGGCTCTTCATGACCAATCTTTTACTAAGGCAGATCCGGGTTCTTCTTCTGGTGGAGTTGTTGGTGTTGGTGGCAAGCATGCTGATGCTGCTACCACTCGTGATGATGACCATGTTGATGCTCAAGAAAGAATAAATATGTTTGAAAACACCCTTTTTCGCCCTTACACATGTCCCTCTCACCCCTCTCTACCCTCGTATTCTCATTGCAAATACGATGAGTGCAAGGACAGATAGGATAAACTCTTTGAAAAAATAGAGGCTATCTCTAAAGCTATCGAGGAATTCAAATCTAAGAGGTATTTCATACCATCCAAGAAGGTGAGGGAGCCACACGCTCCTACATCATTAGTTAGGAGAAAGAAAAGAGTAATTAGAGACGTACTCTCCACTCGAAAATCAAAAAAATTTGCAATTCCTCCCTCTCCAAAAGCTGTTGAAGTTTAGGGGCCAGTCAATAAGGTGGACATATACGCGGAACTTGGCATCGAAGAGAAGAGGGATCTGCGACAGGCCAAGAATGCCAAGTCAGGTGCACCAGATTACCCCAGGCCTCCCTCCCCCCCCCTCCCCCAAGACTTCCAGACTATGACTGATATGCATATGCCGTATGAGGACAAGGCAAGTTTACTTTTCCTAACCTAGCCCTTCTAATCTACCCCATGAAGAAGAAGCTACGGAACAGATTTCACATCTATTGCACCAGTTGGGTATACTGGTGCAACTGGTAATGGTTCTGTTTCAACTTATTATCCATCTGTTGCATAAGGTATGTTGGATTATTAATTTAGAGAACTCTATGCAACAGATGGACCATCCGTTGCATCTTTACAATTACTAACCTATTTAAAAATTGACTTCTTATCTCACAGCATGTTGACATGATTCTCTGCCTCATGAGGAAGAGGCAATTAACGTACCGGAAAGCTTATGACGCTGCCGATAGAATAATGGACCTCGACTTCTGCAAGAAGCTCAAGGATAGGTACGATCAACTCAATGGAGAAGTGTCAGCCATTGGCATGAGACTTGATTTCCTAGTTCTTATGTTGGTCTTGTATGAAGAAGAAATGTTAAGATATGTTAGAGGGGACAAGCCAAATCCACACGGCAAGAGCTGGATCGAGGCAAAAAATTCTTGCAGTCAATAGCGTGAATGACATGTATTATCGGGATATTCAGCTACTACGCGAGGAGGGAAAGATCAATGTTTATGACTCCAACATTCCTCTCATTGATGATTTTGATCTTTTTCTCCTCGTGGAGCCACTGATGGTGTTGTTGTCCATCTTGTTGAGAGAGAGTAAACTGATGAATCATTTGCCAAAAGAAGTGTTGATGAAGAAATCATGGGATTTTGAAGGTCGAAACAGGGGAATGATTCTTTCAAAAGATGATGCCGCTAAAGCAAGCGGCTCGCACGCTCTTGCACAGATCGAATATTTGCTGACTAGCACAGAAATGGCCGAGCCAATGACTTTTCTGTGTGACAACGCTGTGGCAAACCTGCAAGAGGTCTGGGCTTACGGGGTACTAACTAGATGCTTGATTTCTGTGTATATAGAAGAGCCTATGAAATAAAAAATTTTTATTTCAAGTCACCCTTCACTTTATTACATGTACATGCAGTGACAATAATTTTTTTTGATGAAAGTTGAGTTTCTTATAATGCAATTGATTATCAATCTATTGTAAAATATATTTAATCTATTCTGGTGGATAATTTATCTGTTGCAATAGGTTGGTCATCTTTTGCATTACGCCAATGTTATTTCTATAAATAATCTAATAATCTAAGTCTAATCTGTTGCAACAGTGGAAAGACCTGTTTGATAATTTCCAACAGATGACCTAAATGTTACAATATATGCCTAAATCTTTTTGATATTTTCCAACAGTTACGCTTGAATATCCATGTGCTCAACAACAGCAAACCAGTAGTAAATATACACACCACCATAAAAATTTCAGCAATTAGGCTTGAATATCCATGTGCCCAACAACACCAAACCAGTAGCAATAACGGCAACAATGTAGTATCTTCTTGCTCGATTTTGTTTCTCTTCAGAAGCCTTGACTTTGTTCAACAAACCCCAGATTACACGATTTGCTTGTGAAGGGTGTCGTTCTTCATACC
>NW_025882494.1:0-1755 GCF_002878395.1 Capsicum annuum
TTAAATATCTCGACGAGTCTTGAAGTAGGGGGCATTTTGTGAGCAATTAAATTTTATTTAATTTAAATCCGTATAAAATTCGGATTATATTAAATTCAAAATATATTGTCCCAAATAAATATTGAGGATTAATGTGATTGGATTAATTATTTAAGTCCAAATATGTATGGATTTAATTAAAGTCCAATTTTTATTGGGTTAGTTCATTAATTTGGGTTACAAATGATGAGCTCATTTTGCTAAACCCAATATATTGTCATATTCTAGATGCCCAAATAAGCGCCACATGTCAAATGATGTGGCATGCCAAGTCAAGGGAAGGATCCAATAAGACCATGCCACATGTCAAAATGATGCAGCAGGCCCATGAAATCAAAGCCCATAAATGTTGACGTGTCACTTAAATCTGATTGGTCAAAGGAAATCCATATTCATCATGAATTTCCTTTCCACAACTATAAATAGAAGTCTCATAATTCCGAAAAAGGACCCCCCCCCCCAGACCTCTAACAAGTAGCAAGAGAAAGCTCGTGGATCAAACGCCGTAATTTCTCTAAAAAACTCAAGTATTCAAATCAAGTCCATCAAGATTCAAGATCAAGACCGCAATATTCAAGAACAAGCACAAAAGCCCTTGAATTCAAGCACAAGTCAAGATCAAGTCCCTTAAGTCCATCAAATCAAGTTCAAATTCAAGATCAAGCTCGAAGCCCTTGAATATATATTTGAAAAGGCGAATCAGAGGATTCATAGAGATTGTAACACTCGCATTGAAATTAATAAAACGATTGTTGCAATATTTTCTTGTCTCAATTATTTATTTTTCGGTCTCGAAAATTTTATTATCCAACAGCTATATTTTATGAGTGGAAGCTAAGTGGACTAGTGAATTATTGTTCAAGGACTTGTAATAATTATTACAGAAAGCTTCTTTTTTGATTATCTTCAGGAAATGTGAACTCTAATTATAAATGTAGAGAAAAAAGATGAATTCGTCTATATTAATCAGTCTCTAATAGAGTTTAAATACAACGTGAATAAAACAGACTATGCTAGCTTGACTCCTAATAATTAGGAGCAGATAAACATGGGGATAAACTAAGGCTGTCAAGTGGGTCAGGCCAGGCAATCCTGAAACCGGCCCATCAAAAATAATTGGGTTATGGGCAGGGCAAGGCCGGGTCCAGGTTGAGGTTAAGTGGGTCGGGCTGGTCCGGGCTCAACAGTAAAATTTATTAAAGCAATCCTAACTCGTCCCACTTAACCCAACCCAGTCAAACCCACCTAAACCTGGTCAAACCCGATTAAAAAATTGATCAAACCCGATCAAAATTAAAAGAAAAAACTTTTTTACAATACACATTATATATACCCACCTATATACATTATAAATACGTTAAACAATATATATACACTATATATAAAGTATATACTACATTAAAATTTATAAAATATATACACAAATATACAATTACACATATATACGCACCATTCAATATATATGTACTACTTTAAAGTTTAAATAAAATATACTACAATATATATACATTACAATATATATATATATATATATATATATATATAGTTTTATATATATATAGTTATATACTAATTTATAAAACATGTACACATGTATACGTTAAATATACATGTCTATAGAAGATATATATACATATGTATGCACCATTCAATATATATCTACTACTTTAATAAAATATACTACAATATATATAACTATATATAACTATATATATA
>NW_025882495.1:0-1335 GCF_002878395.1 Capsicum annuum
AGTTGCTCTTAAACAAGGTGCATCACATTAACCTTCTTTCTTTTACCACTGTTTAGCATGGTAAGAAGAAATAAACTAAAGGAAGTTACATAGATAGAGAAGGATGAATGCTAAGACCAGACAATAGACATCTTTCAATTGGTAAATTAGTGAACTTACTCACTAAGGAGAGATAGGAGAGAATGCATAATAAATAGTAGGACAAGTACAATGATTTGTAGGTCTAACAAAAATGTAAAAAGAGTACAGCATCATCAATACCAAAAAATGAGTAAATGATGTGAGGTGTTTCAAAATTAAGTATACTCTTACATGTAACAAGAAATCCTAATGAAAAAAATACTAGCTTAAATGTATCAATAGCTCTTCAATGCTTTCCATTTCGTGACTTCTGTGATTTTGGTTAAGAGTCTACAATGTAACCTTATCTGGACTTCAATGTTAATCAGAAAACACTCCATCCTGCAAGTTCAGCATATGCCACTATTTTCTTAAACCTTTTCTAGTGTTCTCATGCAGTTTTACTTGGGGATACAAAATGATTCCATTTAACAACAGTTATAGTTTGAATGTTAACAAAAGTTACTGCCATCATAACACACTAACTTTAGACAGACAAAAAGTGTCAAGACACTGGGAAAACGATGAGATTACCTAACATAATGTATTACCAAATTGGCGCATAAGCTCTTCCATTCTTGCACACAAATTACTCATCAAACTAGCTCCGTTACACTTGTATTTAGCTTGAATATCCCATGAGTAGATGCTACCTCATACCAACACAAATACTGAGTAACTTAACATAACTTAACAATTAATCAACCCCAAAACTGCCTTTTTATGATCTTCAATCCTCAATATCATACAAACTACTTATCAAGATAGCCCCTTTACACTTTATCAAAAAATAAAAGAACACCAAATCTTGGGAAAAAATATAAAAAACTTATAGATACATATAAATTAGAGATCATGGTAGCTCCTTTACACTTTATCGCAGAACAATACACACAGAGAACACCAAATCTTGTAAAAAAAATTCTTATTGAACTGTGTGTCATTTTATAGACTGGCTTTGGGATATGATATAATTGTTTTGAAGAAATTTATAGTAGTATCATTTGGTTTCTTTTTCTAAATTTCTCATAGACGAACATTCTTACTAGTATTATCTAAGACAAACTCTTTTGCCGCAAGTATTACAGATCCGAGCCTCAATGTTTGATTTGTGATAGTCCATTGTAAATAATCTCCATGCATCCACAAGGTAGGAGTGAGATCACACTGGGTTGTTGTTGCAACTAGGAAATTTGGAGGTCGATAATCACTTAA
>NW_025882496.1:0-3357 GCF_002878395.1 Capsicum annuum
TAAAATATTTTAAGTTGTTAACTATTGTAATTTATAATATGTTTTATGTAATTTTTAAATAATATATGTTACTCTTCTTGTTCAAACTTTTGTGGCATTAACAGTCGATTATGTTTTTTAAAATAATTTATTTTTATTATTATTATTATTTATAATATATTTCTTCTTCTATTTCAATTTAAATGACACAATGCTTAGGTGGCCATATATTTAATTAGGGGTGATATGATAAAATCATGATTGAAACAGTGAAGCAGACATGTCATAAATGACTTATAATAACTAATTAAAAGTGATATAACAAAATTGCTATAAAAAATATTTGTGAAAAAAATTTATGTGGGCCTCGTATAAGACGTCAAGTTAACTAAAAATATCACGAGTTAATTTATCATTTTATATTTATTTTATATTTTTTATTAAATATTATTATTTTTTAATACTTAGATGAATTAAAATAATTAATTATGGGTGATATAGTGAAATTATGATTGAAACAGTTGAAACAGACGTGTCATAAATATCTATTCTATTTTTTTATTAAACATTACTCCTATTAATTTTCTAATATGTAAATGACTTATAATTATTAATTAGAGGTGATAAGTAAAATCTCGATTGAAACAGCTGAAGCAGGCAACACAATTAGTTATTTTACCTTTTCTTATTAAATATTATTGATTTTTAATACTTAGATGACTTATAATAATTAATTAGAAGTGATATAGTAAAATTATGGTTGAACCAGCTGAAGCAGACATGTCACAAAGGTCTATTTTACTTTTTTTTTATTAAATATTATTAATTTTTTAATATTGAGAAGACTTATAGTAAAATTATGATTGAAGCAGTGATCGAATTAAACCACATGCTCCATTGTTTGTGCAAGCCCCCGTCAATTTCTTTGAGTTTCAATCTTGTGATTGACTTATAATAATTAATTAGAAGTGGTATAGCAAAATTACTATAAAAAATACTTGTAAAAAATTTTAAGTACGCCTCGTATAAGACGTCGGGTTAATTTAAAATATCAAGAGTTAATTTATCATTTTATGTTTATTTTACTATTTTTATTAAATATTATTAATATTTTAATACTTAGATGACTTATAATAATTAATTAGGAGTGATATGGTAAAATTATTGTTGAACCAGCTGAAACAGACATGTCAGATTGTCTATTTTATTTTTTTATTAAATATTAATAATTTTTTAATACATAAATAACTTATAATAATTGATTAGGGGTGATACAATAAAATCATGTTTGAAGCAAATGAAGAAAAGTCCTCAAATAATAATAAGTAGGACTTTGAGGAGCTTAGTTGTCATTCTTGAAAAACGATCCTAATCTCCTCTCATTCACTTTTATTATATATATATATATATATATATATAGTATTATTGTAGAGTTAAAAAGGTTGTACACCACTAAATTCAAAAATTGATCAAATTGTTCTAGAAATATTATTTGTAACATAATTTCTTATTAAATTTAAAATATACAGTTATACTTCTTTACTATTTTCAATTGTTTTAAAATTTTTAGTTCCTTTATAATAGAAATTAATTATCTTTCATACTTTTCTGTCGTCTCATTTCTTTGTTTACTGAAAGAATTCTTAATTATATATTCATGTATTTTGAATTTATGTAACATTAAACTTGTAGTAAATCAGAAAAATATCAAACTAAGTTTGATCATAGATAAAGAAGTATACTCCTATGTAATGAAGAAGTATACTACATATACGAAATGACTATATGTTTTTTAATTTTTTTTAAAAATATTTTCAAGTGGTGTATTAAAGAATAAGGTCTTTCCATATACAATTTGAGGGTATTTTAAAATTTTATTACCAAAAAAAAATTGAAACAAAAGTTATAATCTTTTTGATTGAATAATTGCCAACTAAATGCAACAATTGAAATTTAAAACTTGTTAAAATGATATTAATTTGGAATAGTATTACTAAACATTAAATTGTAGATTATCTTGAGAATTTTCTTTTGGGTTATATGGAGAAGTGAGAAGTAGTGCATTTTAAAGAAGAAAGAAAAAATTGAATGGGAAATGAGGGCCACAAAATAGAGGGATTTTAGATGATAAATTCATATTTGGTACTCGCTACGTTTTAATTTTTTCTTTCTATTTTGACTTGATACAATGTTTTTTAAAAACAAATTGAGTTGCCTGATTTAAGTTAAAACATGTCAAATATACGAATACATTTTTTATAGGGTGTTTGAATTGACTTATTTTTAGGTGTTTTTCGCTTTTAAACACTTTTTATTTTTTGAAGGTATTTGATGAAGATACAAAATATTTTTAAGCACTTTACTTTAGGCTTAGAAAATATAAAAATCAACTTTTGATTTTTAATTTTTAATTTTTAATTTATAAGTCACTAAAAAAAAAGCTAGTCTATATGTCCTTTTAATCTTGTGCTCTGAAACATTTCATGCACAATGTTAGAAATTAAAGAGTTACTAAAAAATAAGTTCATTTTTTTAAACAAACTAAAATAAAAAAAAATAAGTCAATCAAATTGAAGTGAATGAAATACTTCTTTTTAAAATTTTGCAAATATAACACCTATGCTACACAAGCGAAAGAACGTGAGATTTTAGCCATTACATTTTTTTACTACTCCTTTGTCCTAATTTATATAGGTAACCTTGTAAAAATTTTAAAAGTCAATCAATTACTACTTTAATTGAAATTTCTTTATATGTTTTTTTTTGTACATTTTAAGTTACTAGTTTAAGATACGTGCGTTGCACGTGTAGCAAGTGTCAAAATATAAAATTAAATACAAAAAGAATGACGTATATATAATGTTGTAATTAATGTTAAGGTTTCAATAAAATAATATTATATTCATCTAAAAGGCAAAAGCATGTACATTAACATAAATACAAATGTTAATATCTTTAATGTGAATGTAATAAGAAGAACAATAACATATCAATGAAATTTCGCATGTAGAGTTTGGAGAGAATATGATGTACACGTATCTTATCCTTACATTTTAAAGTAGAGAAGTTATTTCTAATACATAATAAAATAGCAAAATACAAATAAATATAAAATAAATAGTAATACACATCGACGAATTTAACAACTCGCCACTGGCTTTTCTAACAAAATTAGGAATTTAATTTTTCATCGCCTTTCATCGTTGAGAAGCTCCTCCTCGTAACCATCATTCTCCTTATTTTCTTTCATATTTAGATATACTATTACAACTACACATAAAATATAAATTAGATTCAATAAAAGGAAGATCAATACTCATTATGAAAAAAAAAAAAAAAAAAAGCACAAGAACTTCGATTAAACTCTAGCTTCAAATA
>NW_025882497.1:0-1728 GCF_002878395.1 Capsicum annuum
CCCAGTAGACCCAAAAACTGAATATAAGATAAAAGGACTGCAGGACATAAGACCCTCCGAAATATAGAAGGCTCACCACTTGTCTCTACAGCTCTGTCTGAAAGTTCTACTGATTCTCTTGACCCCTAGACTGGGCCTCTGAACCTGAGAGGTTGGAGAGGGGAAGGGGTCAACACAAAAGTACTGGCACGCAGAGATATCAAAACAAAACATAATATTTTTACAAAGTATAGTTGAGAGCCATTATAAAGTAATTTCGTATCAAATCATTTGAAAGCACATAGGTGTAATGCAATAGTTTTTTTTCTCAACAATAATAAAATGCAACTGAGCTAGGTGGAATACCCTACATAATTTACACCAACTGTCAAACCTCAGTTGCCGCCTAGATTAGGGTATAAGTGAGGGAGAGACACACAAGACCACGAAGAATGGTGTCTCGACCCAAATCAATATGGTAGTGCACAAGACCACAAAGTATGACTACTAACCATAACCCCAATTTGGGATAATATAATATCAAGTACACAAGACCACAAAGCATGGTACCAAGTTCCCGAGTCGGCAAACACGGTTTCCAGCGTAGAATCAATTGACTCATGCTTTCTTTGGGAAACCACCTATCTCATTTAAAAATCAATGCATTCAAATTTTATCTTATTTAATCTCATGTCGTATTCTGTAGGGTATCGTCATACCCGACTTTCAAGTCATCAATATCACATCCACATATGCATAATCATGTAAAAACCAAGGTGCTTCATTATTTACAAGTGGTGAGCAATATTTATTTCAAATTCATGCTTTCTTTTGTTGATCACAATATAATATGGAGTATCAAAACATTATCATGGAAATTTAAAAATAATTTATCATTCATATTTATCAAACTTCCATGGAAAATCTCAAATCACATATGCATGATTTCAACCATTGAAGTATATAGGAAAACAATTTCCATGACATAAAGAAAACGACTTAAAAATCATATTGAAAGCAAGATATTAACATTTGATTGAAAACCCCCATTTAAAAGCATGCATGTTCATAAAAACTACACCCATGAGATTTTTGGATAACCCTACATATCTGTATTTCCAAGAATAATAGGTGTTTCTTGAATCTTGCGAATTGATGAGTCCAAATATGTAATTATCTTTGAAAACCTACGGTCAAATCTTGAACTATTTGGGTTTTTATTTTGAAACCATAAGGAGAATCTTAAACACTTTTGATGAAAGAGTATGTATTTTGGGATCCTTAGAACTAAATCTCATGTTTTAGGGATAAGTAATGGTGGAAAAAGACCACTTTATCCTTAACACGGAGTGTTTAAATCACCAGAATTCCTTACATAGGCGCTGCCCATCCCGTTGCCTATGTTCACATAGGCGCCGCCTAGGCTATCGCCTATGTTTGCATAAGCACCGCCTAGGCTATTGCCTATGTTTACATAGGCGCCGCCTAGGCTATTGCCTATGTTTTCCAGTGGCCATGGGCGATTGGTTAGGCGACGGTTATCACTTTGAAGGGTCATAACTTCTTGCTTGGGTGTCGAATTTTTGCCAAATTGGTATCGTTGGAAAGCTAACCCAAATACCTATCATTTGACATGTAATAGGCTTCCTAATTTGACATATACAGAGAGTTATGGTCGATAGAAGCTGACACACTTTACAACGTCTACTAAAACTTAATCAATCGAAATTGTTCCAACTCGTCCTTGAG
>NW_025882498.1:0-2059 GCF_002878395.1 Capsicum annuum
TTGGAAATATTGCTAAAGCAATGGGACCAACCATGGAGCCTCATGTTTGTGGTCTCTTGGATTCTATGTTTTCTTCTGGGCTTTCCTTGACTCTGGTGGAAGCGTTGGAGCAAATAACTGAAAGGTTCTCTCTGAGTTTGCGTAGAACTTTCATGAATTAGTTCTTTTGTGTGGTGTTGCTCAAGGGTAACATATGTATTTTCTGTGTCTCAGCATTCCACCTTTGTTGACGACCATCCAGAATCGGCTGCTTAAATGTATCTCAGTAGTCCTTTCAAGATCTCATCATTCAATGCCAAGACAATCAGCTTCTGTGAGTCGAGGGCATATTACAATGGTTACCCCCCAAGTATCAGAACTGAGTGGTTCTGCGCTAGTTCAACTTGCTTTGAGAACCCTTGCTCGTTTTAATTTCAAGGTTTTTCATCTATATTTCTGTGCGCTTCATTTCCCTTCTTGATAGTTTAGTTTGATATTGGATTTGGGGTTACAGGGCCACGATCTTCTTGTGTTTGCAAGGGAGTCTGTTGTTGTGTATTTAGAAGATGAGGATGGAGCTACAAGGAAGGATGCTGCGCTGTGTTGCTGCAAACTAGTAGCAAATTCTTTCTCGGTGATCTCTTCTACCCAGTTTAGTCTTAGTAGAATCAATTGTGCCAGTGGAAAGCGACGTCGTCGGCTTGTTGAAGAGGTTTGAATTGCTTTTTCAATAAATACTTTTTCATTGAGGCATGCCACATCAGCAGCCTACAATGTCTCCTTTATATATATATATATATTTGAAAATATGTCAGAAATGTCACTACAATGAACTATTTTAGAAGTAGAAAAGGTTTTTCTATTTTAAAAAGAAAAATAGTGAACAGAATTAAGACATTATTTTCTAAAAGAATTTGAAAGTGTTAAAAGTACCAATACAATAGAAGTATATTAGAAGTAGAAAAGGGTTTTCTAAAGATAGTGAGAGATTTTAAATTTTTAAAGTTTTAGAATAATTGGTAAAAGATTTTTAGATAACTCTAGATGTTAACTAAAGTTTTTTTTTTGATAACTACGTCTATTAGTAAAAAAGTACATCCAGGCTTACGTTTTAGTGATGGAATTCATAGTTATTATTGTTAGATCTTGAATTTCAAGAAGGGCAAAAAATATCCCTTAAAAAATGTAATAGATTATTTTTCTTAAATATGATTTACAATCATAGTCACATGATAGAAAATACATCGTTTTCACCCCAAACTATATCCTAAAAGTCGAAGGCAGACCTAAACTATACTAGTAACCTATTACATACCTAAACTGAAACTATTTAACCCTGTCAGGCTACCACCACTTGCATGTGGTGTAGTGTTTTACACGCGCTGCCACGTTAGCACCACGTCAGTAAAAAGTATCATTTTTTATAGTTAAGGTGTGTAATAGGTCACTTATATAGTTTAGGTGTGGATTCGAATTTTCGACTATAGTTTGGGGTGGAAACGATGCCTTTTCCCTTAATGTTTTTAGCTGTTTACTTTTGTTATTTAATAGGCTGGACGCGCCTGAAATAAGTGTAACACACGCGCCTTAGAATGGGGGTCGCGGGGAGGTAATAATATCACTTTTATATAGTTAAGGCGTGTAATAGGTCACTTATATAATTTATGTGTGGCTTAGACTTTTCTTGTATAGTATGGGGTAGAAATGATGTCTTTTCCCTTTATTTAGTGATGATTGATGAGAGTGCAATATTCAATGGTACCATATAAAAAATTATGTATTTAAGTGAGAAAAGATAGAGATGTTTGTTGCTTATTATCCACCAAGTTTCGAGCCTCGTGAAATTTACTTTCGAGATTTTTTAGTTTATAAAAGAGACACAAAAGCTTAATTTTTGTGCACAAGTCCATAGAATAGAATATGAAAAAAAGAGACATCTAACAAAGAAGAATTGAATTAAATTAGAACATGAAATCATGAAAAACAAGATTATACATAAAGGAAGAAAAACTAGATTTGATGAGAAGGCAAATATATTACTACTTGATATTGAGAGAAGTCTTATCATTATTTGGCTTGG
>NW_025882499.1:0-2138 GCF_002878395.1 Capsicum annuum
CAGAGAAGACCAAACCCCCATCGCCGCCAGAGAAGAAAGCCAAGCCAGCTACTGCTCTGCCGCTAGCAGTCACTACTCCGGCTGCGGCGCGTCGGCCATTGGCTCCATCCGTAGCTCACCCATCCGGTGAAACAGCCGACGAACTAGTACCGGCATCGCTCCGTTCTCCGACAGTAACCACGCTATCAGCCACCAGCATCAGTGGCCGCCGACGGAGCGGCCATAGCTGTCGCCGCTGCTCTGATCTCCTTCTCCATCGATGAAACAGTAAAAACGGTGACACCCTCGTCGATGAAACAGTAAATCGGTGACCGATCAACGTCCACCGGAATCGGTCAGTGAGTTTGATTGTGTGTTTGAAATCGTGTTGGTCACGGATGGCTTGAAATCCGAGTGTTGGGGGTTTGTTTTCCAAGGTTTCCGTTCCGATTTTAAATCTGTCCCATTTGTATTTATCATACTGAATTGGATTCGTCGCGATCGAGGTTCACTGATAGAGTATTTTGGTCTTCGGATTTCTTTATTATCGACAAGGATTAATTTCATCGAGGTCCATTTCTTCTAACCGAATCTTTAATTTATTTTTGACTTTTTGTGATGTTGTGGGTGTGGATGATTTATTTGTTGCGTGTTTGGTATGTTCGAATATGAGTTATGTGTTGGTTGATGTTAGTTTCGGACTTTGAAAAATGAATTGATAAATTGAAGCATGTTTAATCGTATTGTTTAAAATAAATTTGGGGACGAGAATCAAAAATTGATAAAAGTAAATATTTTGATATTTTTGATACATTGTTGATGTTGAATGCGGTATGTCGTCGAGCGGGTAGGCAAACGTAGGTTGGGTAGGCGAAATTTAGTAATAAGTATTTCGTGGGATGTTGGAATGTGCGTGTGAATGTCTCTTTCTAGATTATCATGTTTAATTTAGATGTATTTATTTAGCCGGGGAATGCCCCGAGATCACTTGTATTTATTCACCGGGGAATGCCCCGACGTATTATGTTGGCGAAAAATGATCGTGATAAAGGCCCGCGGCGTCGGGTAAGGCATTGGAGCTTAGTCTAGATTTAGTTTAGGCTAGGATTTATATTTTCGTGTTTTTTCTATTTTTTGGACTGTATAATTGGACTGGACTTTACGTTTTTGGACTGCTTTGTTTTGTTTATTGTTTGATTATTTTGCGTTATTTTGTGTGGTTTATACATTTCATAATGCCAAAAATAGTCGATAAACTCTACCAAGCGACCGTGGTTGAACCCCGGGATTGAGGGGTGCTTAACACCTTCCCCTCGGTCAACAGAATTTCTTAGCCGGAATCTCTGTTCGCAAACCAGTTTAAGAGTCAAATAGTTTCGAAAAGGATTTTCCAAAGGTGACTTGGCACACCGAATTATGCCAAGTGTCGACTCTGAATAAAAAATGCAAATAATCCTTTTCCAAAACAAATTTTCATTTCTTGTCACTTAAATAATAAAACGCTTTCGAACTTTAAAATATACCATTTTTTGGAGTACATAAAAAAGGGTGTGACAGCTTCTGGCGACTCTGCTGGGGAGTGAGATAAGTTTACAGAATTCGAACTATTTTTGGAGTTGTATCGGCTTTGTTTGGAATTATCAGTGTATAAGCATTGTTTGTGGTTATTGTTTATGTTATTTTCACTTTTGTGTTTTTTTGTGCTCTTTGTTTATAGTATTTATCCTATGTGTTACCGCTTTATATCTGTCATCAAGAGTCCACCCCTCGGCCTTCTTTGTGTAATAAGTCCGTAGTACACGTGCTGTACACAACCTCTAGTTAAGTCACCCTTATTTTAGGGGGGGAGCCGTCGGTGTTATGGAGTAGGTGGAAAGCAAAGCAGCCACTATCGACCATACGCTCCCCCGAACAGCCTTGTTAGTAAATCACAACGTAGGTCAGCCTTTAGGTCATGCTTATGTGCATCATACGGAGACCTAGCGAGACCCACATGGCCCTTTGTAGGAGACTTCCCTCTAAAGCATCCCTACATGCTAACTGTAGCATTTTTAAGGGTAGCGTGGTCATTTGACGGACTAATTTTTGAAAAAAATAAAAAATAAAATATATATATATATATATATATATATATATAAAATAAAATAAAAAAATAATAA
>NW_025882500.1:0-1366 GCF_002878395.1 Capsicum annuum
AAGCATTGTTGATACGGGATGAGCTTCAAATCTCGCGTCTCCCAATCTCCTTGAATTTGATGGACGAGCAAATCCAAATCTCCCAACACCAATAATTCCTGGACTCCCATATCAACAGCTAACCTCAAACCAAGAATGCAGGCTTCATACTCTGCCATATTGTTAGTACAGTAGAATTGAAGTTGTGTTGTTATCGAGAAATATTGTCTCAATTTAGAGATAAGAACCACACCTATCCCGACTCCTTTCATATTAACAGCTCCATCAAAAAATAACCTCCAGCCAGGATCAACATCCATAATGACTTCATCGACACATGTCACTTCTTCGTCAGAAAAATATGTCCTTAATGGCTCGTACTTTTCATCGATGGAATTCTCAGCAAGATGATCTGCCAAATCTTGGGCTTTCATGGCGGTTCGAGTCACATATACAATGTCAAACTCGGTAAGCAATATTTTCTACTTTGCCAATCGACCTGTCGGCATAGGCTTCTGAAAGATATACTTCAAAGGATCCATGCGGGAGATGAGATAAGTAGTATAGGATGAGAGATAGTGCTTCAACTTCTTTGCTACCCAGGTTAGGTCACAACACGTCCTTTCAAGAAGGGTATACCTGGCCTCATATGCGGTGAACTTCTTGCTAAGATAATAAATAGCCTGCTCCTTTTTGCCTGTGACATCATGTTGACCCAGGACACAACCGAAAGAATTGTCCATGACTAATAAATATAAGATCAAAGGCCTACCAGGCTCCGAGGGTACCAGCACGGGCGGATTTGACAAATATCTTTTGATTTGATCGAACGCCTCCTGACATTCTTCAGGCTATTTTATTATATCGCTCTTTTTCAGCAACTTGAATATGGGCTCACAAGTGGTTGTGAGTTGAGCAATAAACCTTCTAATGTAGTTCAGTCTACTAAGCAAACTCATCACCTCCGTTATATTCTTGGGCGGGGGAAAATCCTGAATGGCTTTGATTTTTAAGGGACCCAATTTAATTCCCCGACGGCTGACTATAAACCCCAACAGCTTTCCGGACGGAACTCCAAATACACATTTTGCTGGGTTAGTTTGAGATTATAATTGCGAAGCCTTTCAAAGAACTTTCTTAAATCTTTAACATGGTTGGCCTGACTTTTTGACTTAATAATCACATCATCCACGTAGACCTCAATCTCCTTATGTATCATATCATGAAACATAGTGGTCATGGCTCTCATGTATGTTGCTCTAGCATTCTTCAAACCAAACGGCATCACTCGATAACAATAAGTTCCCCATGATGTGATAAAAGATGTCTTCTCTGCGTCTTCATCATCCATAATGATCTGGTGATATCCGGCATAGTAATCCACAAA
>NW_025882501.1:0-3072 GCF_002878395.1 Capsicum annuum
TCTCTGAAATAGGATAGAGGGAATGCAGCATATGCATCCCACCTTCTTTTTGAGATAGCCGGAGTGTCAAGGCACCTGGTGAAGGATATAGTCACACATGTTAGGCGGGGTTCGGATCGACAACAAAGGCAGTGTTGCCCTGCTACTGACCAAGTTGTCCCTCCCCGGCTCGAGTGTCCGCTCGGGTAATCCAGTATAGACACCTATCTCTATTAGGTTTAAACTTAGAAAAACTGAAAACTCAGAATCTGGTTGTCCCTATTAGGTACCGCTTTATTTGCATCATATGCGTTTGACTTAGCGGGACTCGGCACAGGGTCCGGACCTGTCTAGGACCGGTGACCTACTTTATAAAGACCAACATGTGTATCCTACATGCTCTTTGACATTTATTTGGAAGGCTTATTTTATTGTTGACCGGCTTTCAGGCAACTTTAAAATGCAAAAGATTATATTATCCTCAAAATTATTGAATTATTTTTCAAAGGAAAATTTTAAACATAGAGTAATATACTTTTAAGGTTTTTATGAACTACGAGGGTCTGATTCTCACTATTTAGCGAGATACGTAGGAAGTCCTTCCCAGGATACGAATCTATCTTTTGAAAAATTATTCATAGATTTATTGAGAATGTTTCAAAAATATGATTATTTTCATAATTATTTTTATAATCCTCAAATCCAATTTTTATATATCTTAATAGCCCTGAATCTTTAGGGATCATGAGGCTAAGTTTTTACAAAATAAATAATATATATAAATCTTAATAGCCTGAACCTTTAGGGGTCTTGAGGCTGAGTTTTGTACGACATAATTTTCACGAACTACGCACACTTGATTCTCATCTTAATGAGATACGTAGGTGACCTTCATGGATTCGATGATCTTAAAAAATAATAATAATTTTTTTTTTAACTTTGATACATTAGTTTTTACCATAATTAAAATAGTGTTAAGGTGGTTGGTTTGTGGCTAAGTTGGCTTCTCATCCATACAACTCTAGGTCCAAAGAAAAGGCAAGATAACCCACAGAAAATGATATATGGTCAGAGATGAGGTGGTGTAGACTGTTAGAAATGAGGAATAAGAAGAAATGGCAAGGAAGGTGAAAGTTTGAAGCAAAATGTGAGAAATATGCAAGTACTTGGAGAGAAAAAGAGAATTTTTTAATGAGAATTTGTACATGTTTCATGATGTTCACTTGCCTCTAGAGTTCAAAACATCAAAGTTGGATATGTAAGAGGGCCATGGTGATCCTTTGACTTATCTAAAAAAGATTATGAAATCAATTAAGAGGAGTAGAGGAAAAGAGAAAATGCTGACGACTTATTTTGGAGAGAGTTTGAGGTGATAAATTCAAAATAATTGAGTTAAAAAAAAAAGAAAAAAGAAAGATGATGTAGCAATGATTATGGAGACTCCATTAAGGCTGACATGCAATTCAATGGCTAAAATATTAAGTTCGGCAATTTAGAAGTCAATTTGCTCCCCACGAGGAAGGATTTTTGGTAGTCTGTTTTGTTTTTCTTTCTACTACCCGAATTATTTTAGGGTTGGTATTGGGGATCTATTTTATCTTATTTTATTATCATTTCTATTCAAATCCTTCAATCTTTATGTCAACAAATGAGTGTCCTTTTTTTTTATTTTTTTTATTGTATATTTTTTAATTGTCTTTCCTTTTATTTAGAGAGCTCTTTCTACGGCGATTCTAGTGATGTGATATGCGTGTTGAGTTCACAAACTGATCTTTAAATCCAATCTAATCCTGAAATATTTGACCAAGAAGATAGAGTTGAAGGGACAAAACATATAAGAAAATGAGTAAGTGTTCAGGTATTTGGGGACATAGTTACAGCCTCACTTGAATGTATTGAGGCAATCATTTCGTGAATCAGAAAATAACTTGATTATCGATTAGAAGATTCAATTCGAGAATTTTGAATGAGGTCGATCGGAGGATATATAGTATCCACTATAAGGAAAATCAAAAGAAAGTTAGCTCCACAAGGGCATGAGTCACTCATCGAGAAAAAAAGTACAATATAAGTAGACATGTATATTTCACAGGCTTAAAAAAAATGACGCAAGTGCATGAGCTTAGTCACGATCAATGTTGGAAAAGATGCGTATGATCTTCATGTTCTACTCTCAGATTACATGTTATGTACTTGTGTTTTTAAGGATTGATATGATGAAGGCATTTCATTCTACTACCCAAATGTTGTGTCATTCTTTGTTACCTCTTTTGAGCTTTAGTGTTATTTTCTTTCGTACCCCTCTTTTAGAATCAAAATAGAATTTGAAAAAGTTGAAAAAAAAAATCAAGAAAAATGAAAAAAAAAAGAGTTGCAAAAAAAAAAGAGAAAAAATAAATCAAAAATTCAAAATCAAGCAAATGAATTTAGATGTCTGAACTACGTTTGACCTGATTCTTGCTATGACAAGATACGTAGGCAGCCCTACTCCGGGGTTCGGTCCAACCAAGAGAAAATTTAAATTATCAGAATGAAAGCAAACTGTAGGAAAAGTTTATTTTTTTTAAAAGAATCAATTCCAGAAGTTGCATGTTTTGCCTAATGTTGTGTAAATTTTGAGCCTCATGCTGACCTTTCTTTCTAACTCTGTCCAAAAGCCAAGTTACAACCAAAGAAAGACCTTCAGATCATTCTTTAAGAATGTCAAGGCTAAACATGTTATGAGTGCATGATATTTCATATTTTGGGTGTTATTTTCTTTAAAAAAAAATGAATGATGAAAATGAAAATAAGAGAGTTTTATTAGTGAAAACTCTTTCGGGTACCATAAGACGACAGTGAGTTGAGAAAGAGATAAAAATGAGATAGGCTCGATGACAAAAACCCATTAAGGTACCACAATCAGAAGAAGGATAGTAATTTAGAGTGAATAAATTCAACAATGGCTCGGTTTCAAACTTAATAAGTGGGCAAAAGTTGACAAATGATTGGTGTGGGTAAATCTGGTTGTTTGATTCAAAATACATGTCATAATCACCAGAATCGATTTTCACATTTAGATAAGTTTTCCTTTTTATTTTGAAAAGAGATACC
>NW_025882502.1:0-3654 GCF_002878395.1 Capsicum annuum
CGGTCTACCCTCCTTACTCCTCCTCTTTCTATTCTTCTTTATACCCAAATCCATAACCAAGAGCCTATGCTGGGTCAAAAGATTCTCACTCGGGATGACTTTACAGTCCTTACACAACGCCCTATCCCCTTTTCTAAGCAACAAAAAGTCAATCTGAGTCCTGGCTACCGCGCTTCGAAAGGTGATCAGGTGCTCGTCCTTCTTCGGGAAGCCCGAGTTCACCACCACCAGCCCAAAGGCCCTCGCAAACTCTAATCGGGTTGCCCCCTCTTCATTTCTCTCCCCAAAACCAAAACCACCATGCACATCCCCAAAGCCTTCTGGTAGCGCCCCGATGTGCCCGTTGAAATCCCCTGCTACAACAATCTTCTCCGAACTAGGCACGCCTCTCACCACCTCCTCCAAAGCCTCAAAAAACCGCGTTTTCTCCTCCCCCTCCGATCCCACCTGCGGCGCATAAGCACTACACACGTTCAGGGTAAACCCCCGAATGACCAACTTAATAGTCATCAACCTATCGTTGATCCTCTTCACCTCCACTACCTGACCTCTAAGCTCTTCATCTACTAAGATGCCAACTCCATTCCTACGTCTATCGCTCCCAGAGTACCACAGCTTGTAACCATCCACATCCCTAGCCTTAAACCCTACCCACTTGGTCTCTTAGACACACGCAATGTTGATCCTCCTCTTCCTAAGAATCTTCACAAGCTCTATGGACTTGCCCTGAAGGGTCCCTATATTCCAAGACCCAACCCTCAGCCTACCGTCCCGCCCTCCACTGCCCCCCCTCCCCCCGTAGCCAAACCTTGGCCTCCCTCCCACTCCCGCCCTCTCCTCATTCCCCGCCCCCACCACGGCCCCACGCCCCAACCCCCTCGGACATGACCCTATCCACCCATTACCACACACAGCCACAACTACACGAAAGTATAAAAAAAATATACAGATATACACTGTGGTAGTATCAAAGCAGCAGCAACAAAGAAATACAAGGCTCACACAAATTCAAAGGAATACTCCCGAAACAAAACTATACTCAATAATGGAATATGCAATACTGAAATAATACTAAGAATGGAATATGCAATAATGAAATAAAATGAAATATGAAATAACGAAAATAACAAAGGTTAGAGGTCACCGGATTACGCTTGGGGCTGCGGCTGCTGGAGACGGAGCGGCGGGTGGCGGCTGGGGACCGGGCAGCGGCTGGCTGGGAATCGGGTAGCGGCTGGGGTGGGGGTCTGCACAATCGGGGGAGGGGGGGGGGGGGGGGGGGCCGGCTTGGGCCCGGCGGGCGGCGCCGGAGAGTGGCGGGGAGCGGCGACGGGGTCGGCGCCGCGGATCGGAGGTCGGTGCCGACGGTGAAGTCGGGTCGGCGCCGAAGGATAGCGGCGGCGCCGGGGATTGGGAACCGGTGCGGGAAAGAGGGAGAGAGGGTCGGCTCCGGAGCCGGAGGTTGGGTCGGGTTGGCGCCGACGGTCGGCGACGACGACGACGACGGGGGTCGGTGATCGGAGCTAGCGAGAGAGGGGGTAGGGAGGAAGAGAGAGAGAATGATTTGTTGCATTTTTGTAAAATTTCTCACTTTTTTGCATGATATATGAAATCTCAATCTTACAAATTGAGTTTCTCCGATATGAATCACCAACATCCACATCAATACAGTTTATTATCACCTCTACCTAACAAATGTGAAATTGGGCTGATGGAAATTTGTTTCTTTTTTATTTACTGCTAAGCATGTGTTTATGTTGGAGCGTGTTTTGTTTAAGAATGGTACTGTTTTCCCATTTTCCTGAGTTTAACTGCAATATTACCTAATTGATTGATATAAGGATGTTCTCAAAGCATAACATTGTTACAAGGAAGTAGTATGTATTGTTATTTTATCTAAAAACCCTTTTGATCACATTAATCAATTTATGTGGACTATAAATTATATATATACACACACACACACACACACACACACTTATATATAAGAGAGAATAAGATAAAATTTTGTAGTCCTAAAAAAAACATGCAATAGAATTGCTATATGTGTTTATTATTTTTCCCTACGCATTATTATTTTTGTCTTCATTTATTATTTAATGATTATTTTCTTTTGGATCTTTATAATTGAATTCTATATATTAATTTTTTATAAATTTCATTGGACCTTTATAATTGAATTATATATAGTAAGTTTTTGTAAATTCCTTCTTGTTCTCTATTAGATTACTTATTTTTTTTGTACGTATTTCTTATATCGTCTAATCTAAAATTGTGGCACCTCGCTATAGCCTCCATTTTTATTTATATTTTTTCTCCTTTTTCTGAGATTTTTTTTAATTTTTTTCCTCTATTCTTATCATGAATCAATTAATTTGTTTAACAATTAGAATGAAACAATTACTATTTCATTTATTCATATTCTTTAATATTAAATTTAATGGTCTTTATTTTCATTATTCCCATGACTTTTGATGGTCATAACTCGTAAATTATATTAATAGTCATATTCATGATATCATTCGATATTTCATATGCATTATGAGTCTTTTTCCCTCAATCATCAAAATTAAGGCTATTTTTTCATTATATATTGTTTAGAATTTTCATTTTTTGAATTTTTATTTATTTTTTTACCAAAAAAAATAGAAATCATTTATGTACCTTCTAAAATATCACATAATTGAGATTGTGACAAAGCATCGGAGGAAAGAATAGTTCAAAGAGAATTGAGTGATGATGCAATTTCAAGAAGATGTGGAAGTGTGGAGTGTGAATTTGCTGAAGAAGAGACATTGGACATGGCTGATACGTTAGCACATTTGGTTGTTGTTATTGTTTATGGTGTTTGGCTTCTAGCTTAAATATTGTGGATGCCTTCATAATTTTTGGTGCCCTATTGCTTTTCATATTGTGATCTTCCTATTTACTTTCAATTGAGGTCTGATTCATTTATTTTAAGCTGCTTAATTTGTTTATGACCACAATGACGTCATACTATAAATACATGTCTTACAATCTAAATGAAGTTTTTATGTCAGGCAATGCTTGAAAAATCTTTCTGTTGCATCTTTATAGCATTATAGAATTGTTTTTTAATTATTAAAGTGCTTCTATTTTTAAACACTTTTATAATGCAAGTGCAGGTATATAAATATCAGCTTTAGTATTTATTGTTCACCAATTTCAACTATAGGTAAAACTAATATGGAGATGAGAATTTTGAAAGTCGTCACAATATAGCTTCAATAAAAATATAAAACATTATCTATAATCTTAGATTTATATCGGTTAGTCATATAGAGGGATTAAAATTTTTTAGTCACTTAGAAAATGAATAGAAGAAAATATATTTATTTTCAAATCACGTAATTATGTGTAAAAATATAATTTACAAAAGTAAAATTGCTTATAAAAGATTATAAAACTAAAAAATTACAACGAGTCTACTTTGATAGTTTTAACCCAAGATTAATGCACGTTGCATCATGGATAATTATTTAAGTGCTTTTAAAATCTAATTAATGTGAAAGAAACTTTTCAACATGAAACAAATGATTAAAAAGCAATAGACCTTAGATTAGTACCCTTAATCTTAAAGGCGGGCGGTAGTACACACGGCCAGTTAAGAGTAAAATCAAAATATACAAGAAT
>NW_025882503.1:0-1940 GCF_002878395.1 Capsicum annuum
TCTTCATTGAAAAATTTAGAGATTCGCCACTACATAGGTCTGGTCTCAGACGTAATCATTTATTATCATTGATAGTAGATTCAGGGATCATCCATTAGGGAGGTTTGATCCCAGATTTAGTCAGTCAATAATTTCAAGCCCTGAATTCAGCATGAGTAAGCTCTTCGTTATAAAACCAAGGCAAGTTAGTCCAGATTCAGACAAAGATAAAACCTCTCCTTTGTCCATTTTCTCTCTAATCTAAGGGTCAGTTACATAGATATTCCTATTATGAATCTATGAATTCGTCGAGTATGCCAAGTTTAGAAACGTATGAATTCTGTTTGTCAAGTATTTAAGCTGTACGTCCTTATATCTCTCTGTATTCCTATCCTGACTAGCGACATTCAAGGAAGAATGTTCCCCAGGGGGAGATATTGTAATTCCCAACAAAATTCCCTCATTGCTTGAACCCTTAGAGCATGTTGAGTGAAGTGTAATTCCTTCCCTAGTAGATTGAGAAGTAACTTCCCAAGTGATTGGTATTTAAACCATATAGAATTTTCTTAATTTTGTTTTTTTTTCATGTAGAGAATTGATTTATCTTTCCAATGATACAAATTTCGTCCAAATCCGATATCGGGGTGAGAAGCTATGGCCATTTTACTAAGAGTTGTCAGAACCCCCAAAGTGCAACGGACCATCGAGTACTCGATGGACAGTCGCGCAGCCCATCACAACCAAGGCAGTAACTCCATTTTTGGCCCAAGTACGATGCCCAAAATGATGGACCGTCGAGGATATGATGGGCCATCGCTAGGACCATCGCACTCAGGAAGTTTGGCCGCATCTTGGCCAACGTACAATGGACAATCCAACAGACCATTAGACTTGCGACGGACCATCGCATCGACCATCGTAGCCTCCGTTTAGTATTTTTAACTTATTTTTAAAAGGGGATTTTTGGTCTTTTCACAATCTTATCAACCAGATATATTCAAAGCGAAGAAAATGGCTTCATTTATCATCCAAAACTCAAGAAAGCTAGGGTTTCTTCCTCAAGATCAAATCAAAAACCCTAATCCAAGAAATCTAAGAGCTAACCATAGATTGCGCAAGTGAGTTGAGAATTGAGTTTCCCAAGTTCAAGGGTTGCAAGAACCCACTCCTAAGTGCAAGAAGAGGAAGTTTATAGCAAGATAGTCCATCCAATTTCATAATCTAAGGTATGTGGGGTTTTGAACAAGGGTAACCCTTTCACCCTTGTTCCCAAAAGGCTTATTTACATCACAATTTTTCTGAAATCTATGAGGTTTTAGATTAATTTGAATTGGGGTTTTTCACCTATAGTTATTGAATGCATTATCATGATATTTTCCATGAATTAAGGGTCAAATGACATGATTTCTGCATGTTTTCTTGAGAAATTACAGCTGGGTAATAACCCCATGATTTTAACCCTTGAGAAGCTAATAGTTGTGATGTTTAAGTAATTGAAGTATATGATTATATTGAGATTTTGATATAAATTGCTGAAACTTTCAGATTTCTACATGAGTTATGAACCTATATGCTATCTATTATGCTTTGAATTATGGATTAGTAAGCCCTACTTAAGACTTGTAATTTTATGAACACCTGTGTTATAAGCACCCATGATTTGAGTATTTTGAGACGATTGAGAAGTGATTTGACCTAATGGTTCTTGTGCTTTGAAATCCGCTTCACTACTTGAGATTATAAATTTGATTATTTGGTTCGTGGTGAACCATGAGATTATTCTAAAAGTATATTTTTATGAGATTAGCGTAAATAATCTAAAGGGAATAGTATTTAGCACTGAGCGGGTAAGTTACTACAATTTATTACCCTTAAACTACGTGCCACTGTATGTTAGGCCTGTGACCGAGTTTATTATTGGGCCTAAGGCCGAGTTGATATTGGGACTGAGGCCGAGTTTT
>NW_025882504.1:0-1247 GCF_002878395.1 Capsicum annuum
ATACAACACACCAGATATCTGCAAATATTCAAAATTACTTTTCTTTTTTTAAACCCCAATTCAGCATAACAATTACAACAACAACAACAAACCCAGTGTATTCTCACCAAGTGGGGTCAGGGGATGGTAAAATGTACGCAGTCCATACCGCTACCTCCGAAGAAGTAGAGAGATTGTTTCCGATAGACCCCCAGCTCAAGACAAATAGACCACATAAGTACATTTAAAAAAAAAAAATAGAGACAGAACACTACTTTGCATTTGTACAAAATCTAGTTCCACGCCTTCAAAGGCCCTCCTATTTCTCTCTTTCAAAATGACCCACATGATTGGTAACATGTTATTAAGTAAACCAAACGCCTATGTTCTTTTTATCAAGAAAACACCCATGTTGCTAAGAAGTGGATAATAAAAGCATATTAGGAAGCATTGTGATCCTTAAGTTCAGTCCTCATTCCACATTACATGGAGGTTGTGAAAGTATGCCTTGAAAATATATAACATACCGAGTTCAGTAAATCTAGGTTCTATGTTGTCCTGGATTAAGAGAGTATTCATAACTTCTTTCCGACTCATGTATTGCTGAAGAAATTGCTCTATCCGATTTTGCACCTGAAATTCAAGATAACCATCTTCTTTTCCATGCGACAGAGTGCAAACGGGGCATGTTCAGGTCAAATCGGTGTGTTATAGCCTACCGTTCTGGGGTGGGCTTGGGGTCCGAGCGTGTTGTGGGTCAAAAATCGACCGGGCTTCCTCAAGAAGGCCGGAGAATGGCCTAGTGTGGGCCTTTGGGATGGGCAGGGCGGTTTGGGTGGTCAAACGGGTGAAATGGTGCAAATAGAGCAATTTGGGGCCAAATCGGTGTTCTATAGCCCACGATTCCGGGGTAGGTCTGGGGTTCGGGCGTACTGCGGGTTGAAAATCGACTGGGGCGTGCCAGGGAGGCTGGGGAGCGGCCTAGTATGGTCCATTGGGGTGGGCGGGGCTATTTGGGTGGTCAAATGGGCAAAACGGCAAAAAAGGGCCATTTTCAGCCTCATTCGGTGGGTGTTAACCCGTGGTTCTTGGATGGGCCCGGGGCTTGGTTTCGGTATTTGCAAAAATTTATTGACGGCCCCCCGTTGGGCTGAAGAGTGGCTCTGGGTTGTCCGACAGGGTCAGTGGGGTCATTTTGGTGGTCAAACGGGCGACGGCGCGAATGGAACATTTTTAGCGCTAGCTTATGAATTCTTGGGGATACGTGC
>NW_025882505.1:0-1946 GCF_002878395.1 Capsicum annuum
CTTATTTTAATATCAGATCAAACATATTCTCTTATATTAAACAACTAATTTTAATGTTCTACTTTATTTAAAAACTATACAAGAGAATAAATTAAAGTTATAAATATCTATTTATTAACATTTTTTATAGAATCATACGAAGCAATAAAGAATACTAATCCATACATAAATTGATTTTAAATACATGTAAATTCGTTTCATGTGTGTTTAACAAACGGAAATAAGGACATGGATGAAAGTTCTAATGAATCATAATGTTAAAAGATTGCTTTTATGTCTTGTCTTATATACGCCAAAAATAGGAGATTAATTTACTATAGTAAACAAGAAATTTTTTTTAAAATAGTTTGTCTATCTAAATTTACTACCTCAAATAAGAAGAATCTAAAGAATTAACAAAAGTTAACATGATATATATTGTAGCAATTTAACATGAGGTAGTTAATATTACATTTTAAATAAGTTGCTTAAAATAATTTTAATAGGTGATTAGTAAGTAATTATGTTTCCATAATTTATATGTATTGTAAATCTTTGTAATGATATATATCAAGTAAAGTTTTGAAATTATGGAGGGATTCGCCTATTGTGTATGATAGATACACGCCAATTCAATAATTATGGGTATTTTTTTTACTATAATATAATAATAACTACTGTATGTGATTAAATGTGTGGCTAAATTTAATTTTACTTTTTTATCATTTATGAAACATATGTGAGTATTTACACATCCACTTATAAACTATGTCTTTCAATATTTCAATTTTTATAACCTTGATTAGACATCGAATTCAAGATACATGAAAAAACTTCACAATATTTATGTCGTGGTTTTGGATAAGAGGAGAAAAAGTTTATCAAAATATTAAAATTAAGAAAATATTTAAATGAAACAAACTTCAAATATAATTTCTCTTTAAATTTAAAATTATACTTTTCATTTGATTCAAGTAGATTATTAAATAAATAAGAAAAAAAAGAAAGAAAGTGTATGATCATGAATTCTGAAGCTGTTAGATAAATAAATTTTAAGAAAAGAACTTCTCCATAACCTTTCAAAGAAAAATAATGGGCCCCACTTCTTTAAGATGTCACTTGATTTTTTAAAACTTTTTCAAAGCATAGTCATTAGAATTTTTTGGAACATGAATTTTTTATTATTTTTTTTGAAATTCTCCACTCTTTGCATGATGTACAATAAATTTAAGTTAAAACTTTTTGTTAATTGATAAATTTGCCCTTGATCGTCCTAGTTATGGCTCTTCTCTCCCTCTCTCTCTATATCCCTTTCTTCATGCCCATAATAGTTGATAATTTTTGAATTCTTTTCCTATTTACCTTCTGATCAAAATTATAATTTCTAAAAAATAACAAATTTCTGATGGTAGGGTTTGATTTCTTAAAAAGAGTGGAAAATATGGTTTGATTTCTTACACTCACAAATTTATAAAATAGTGTCAAGTTCAATTCTGCCACACTGCAAGTATAAATTAAAGAGCATCTTTCAAAAATAGCTACATTTTACTGGAAAACTCACCTTTTATAGCCATATTTTACATAATTACCATTTATAGTCTTTGTATTCAATTTACGTCCGCTGTATTCGATTTTATCAATAGTCTATTCATATAAAATACAAATACAGTACCATTTAGCTGTTGTATTCGATTCACAACTGCTGTATTTACTTTTACTTAGTGGTCTGTATTCATAAAAACATAAATACACTACATATTTAGTCTTGCAAAAACACTACTTTTTTTTTCTTTTTTGTGTTTTCCTCGTTTTTTCTTCTTTTTTCTAATTTTTCTAATTTTTATTTTTTTCATTTTTTATATATTTTTTGTCTCTTCTGTCTCTCTTTCTTTTTTTGTTTTCTTTTTTGTACTTATTTTCTTTATCATTTTTTTGTTCTATTTTATATTTTTTGTATTTTTTAAAAA
>NW_025882506.1:0-2194 GCF_002878395.1 Capsicum annuum
TGCAAAAGCTTGGATCCTCTTTATGTCCATATCTTTGTTCAAAGCGGTAATAGTACAATCTCTAACCAGATATGGATCCAGCCTATCCACGTATTGATAAACTCTGTCATCCTTAGTAGCTACAACATTAAGAGCATATCTCGACAAGGAATTAAAATAGAGACTGTACTCCCTCATGCTCATATTCTCCTGATGAAGATTTAAAAACTGATTTGTACAGGCCTGACGAATCTCGAATGAAAGATAATGATCAAGAAATACCTCTTTGAACTCTTTCCAAGTAGCTGGGGGTGCATCAATACCCCTAGATCATTTCCAGTCCTCATACCAATAAATAGCCTCCCTTTTAAATCTATACACCGCTAACTCCACTGTCTCTCTACCCGTTACATATATAACATCTAAGGCCCTTTAAATTTGATCAATAAAGTCTTATGGGTCCTCGTTAAGATCTGGTCCAGTAAAAGTGGGAGGATACATCTTAAGAAAATCCTGTGTTCGAAGGCTAGCCGCCCTATCTGTACCACTAGGACCCGTGGTAGGAATGGTTTGCCCTTGAGCTTGCTCAATAACTATACGAGTCAAAATTTGCACTGCATTTCTAAGATCTTGATCAACAGCATTAATAGGTGGCTCCGGGGATATAGTTCTCCTCCCCCTTATTTCTTTCGGAGTGGAAGAAGTTTCTGATGCATGCTCAGCTAGAGCCTCACTTTGATTAGCTGGTCTAGTGGGTGACTTACTAGTCCCCTCTCCGGCAGCCATATCTACTTGCTTACCGGTATTCTTGCTTCTGGTAACCGGCATCATTACTATAGTAAGAGAAACAAACGGATTCAGTGGTCAACTATGAATTCATATACAAAATAGGCTCTATCGCACGATCAAAGACATGAAGAAAAGAAACAATTCCTAAATGTCCATAGTCTCCTGTTTATAGATGCGGTGCACGACACACTGATAAACAAGACTCTACGTAGACACAGTTTTGTAGACTCACTAGGACGAACTTCTCTGATACCACTTTTGTCACGCCTCAAATCCTATTGGGGCGGACTGGCACCCATAACTGAGGAGGCCCAAGAGAACTAGCTCATAACCTTATAATTCCCATTCATACCTCTATTACAACCCGAAATTTGGACAGTACCATGTCGCATATAAAATGAAATAATCACCTATATAAGCTCGAGGAAACATATATATGTATATACAATACTTGGTTATTGGAGCCATCACTTCTATTAACAAAACACCACCTTGACTGTACATTAGGTCTACAAAGCCTCTAGACAATACACAGAGTTTAACTAAGGTCGGGACACACCCCGCCATATAACTAACTTCTATACAATACCAAAAGTAACTAGATATGACACAGAAAGCCCTGAAATAAACTAGAGCTCACCAAAAACAGCTGGATATCCTACCTCCTACTTGTGCGGTATATGGGCTGAGGTACCTGTGCCTGCAGCATGAAATGAAGGTCCCCCGTAGGAGACGTCAGTACGAAATATGTACTGAGTATGTAAAGCTATAGATCGTCACATATGATATAGAAGCTCAATAAAAATCAGAAACAAGTGAATAAATCATAATAGGAGTGGACCACACTTACTAGAACTTGTGACAACCTATACATTGTATTTATTCAATCACTTTACCTTCGTTCTTATCATTTTTGTAATCATTACTGTACTGTACTAGGACCATTAGGCTGCCTCCAGTACATATCAACTGGGATCGACCCATGATAGGCTTATGCCCCTGGGATACCACCCTATAAGAGAAAACTTCCATCACTTAGTTCAATTAATCTTTGAGATTGTTATTTTTGTCGCCACCGTATTTTTGATACTTTGAAACAATGATACATCAATAAGAGACATATAAATAGACCATCAATGCAATAACAATGAAGTAAGAACTCATCGGCACATCAATGAAGTGTTTTGGAGTCATCAATGCCATAACAATGAATTAGGAACTTATTGGTATATCAATGAAATGTTTTGGAGTCATTAATAGCACATGAATCTTGTTTGAGTAACCGGATGCCTTCTGACATTCATTAGTGCAATAAACATATAAGATTTGGAAGACAAGTAAGTATTGGAATGTCTTGACATCTTGTAGGGTGGAAACAAGTTCATTGGTAACGTAGGACATCATACAAAACCATTCTGGATCACAT
>NW_025882507.1:0-3409 GCF_002878395.1 Capsicum annuum
AAAAAAATAAAAAATTCAAACATGTTTAACTATATATAAAAAATTATTTTTTATTTAATAATTAAGCATGTACTAATTTAGAAAGGGATGTCAAGATATTTTAATTATTTGTCCATAAAAAAATTGTTAGAAAAAATAAAAATTTGAAGTAAGATTAATAATTACAAAATATAAAGACGATAAACCCTTGAATCAATTTTGAATTTAATTGTATAAATAGTTAAGTCAATATAATTGTTCAAAGTTACAAAAATGAATGAAAATTTGTAGAGTAATTAAAATTTAAATTAGGATAAAATTATCAAAAAAATTTAATGTAAAGACTATCAAAATCTCAAGTTCTCTCTTATATATGGTAGTAAGGTAATATATAGGGAAAAAGCATCATTTTCACCCCATACTATACAAGAAAAGTCTAAGCCACACTTAAATTATAAAAGTGACCTATTACACACCTTAACTATATAAAAATGATATTATTACCTCCCCGCGACCCCCATTCTAAGGCGCGTGTTTTACACTTATTTTAGGCGCGTCCAGCCTATTAAATAACAAAATTAAACGGCTAAAAACATTAAGGAAAAAGGCATCATTTTCACCCCAAACTATAGTAGAAAAGTCGAATCCACACCTAAAATATATAAGTGACTTATACACACCTTAACTATAAAAAAGTGATACTTTTTATTGACGTGGTGCTGACGTGGCAGCGCGTGTAAAATACTACACCACATGGAAGTGGTGGTAGCCTGACATGGTGTTAATAGTTTCACTTTTTTATAGTTTAGGTGTGTAATAGGTCACTAATATAGTTTAGGTGTGACTTTGACTTTTCGGGTATAGTCTGGGGTTTTCCTAATATATATAAATATATATACATACATACATACATACATACATATATATATACTAGTTTAGGTGTACGCGCCTCGCGCGTGTACCTCACTTTAATGAGTTCAAAAATTACGTTAAATAGAGTATTTGTTTAAATAATAAAGATGAATATAATAATTAAATTTAACATCTTTTGAGTACATAAAGATGAAGAATTTACTTATTAAATTTAAATCTTTACCAAAAATATTTTAAAAAGTCGATTGACATTCATCTACCATCTGTAATTGCAACAAAATAATACAATGATAGAGACATCAAAATAGTACAATTAAATCTAATCTTTACACATAAATTTTTTTTCAAAGTCTTCCGACACTCATCTACCACTTGTAAACAATAACAAAATAATACGATAATAGAGATATCAAAATAGTAGTCCCATATATTTTAAGAAGTCTAGTTAATATAATAAAAAATAATTAAATGATAAATTAAAAAATAGTGAAAAGATAATTTTGCTTAAAGAAGAGTCTTTTAATGAAGGGTAAAAAGTTCAAATCACTTTTCTGTAGAAAAATTAGAATTAACTAATAGTTTAGGGAAAAGTCTGATTACCAAAATTTAGTTGATTTGCCCTCTGTAATAATAAAATAACTCAAAGTATAATTACGATTTTATTTAATAGTTATATGACTTGACTAACGTGACTTTATTTTCTTACAATTATAACGTGACTTTGCCGTTTGAAATTTTATTAAATAGTTAATTAATTACAATTTTAAGTTAAAGAAAATCCTAACGTGATGTTGCTATCTTTTTTTCTTGCAAATATGGTATATTACTTAGTTTTATGGTATATAATTCAAACAAGGAAAGGTTTAAGGACAAAATTTGAATGAATTCAAACAATGAAAGTTTTATTATAAATTTTAATTAATTTTTAACTCTTAAATATTAAAAAATAGTAAAAAAATAATTTTATCTAAAGTGAAGTCTTTTAATGAAGGGCAAAAAGTTCAATTCACTTTTCTAAGGGCCTTCACATTTTTAATATTATATATATATGTGTGTGTGTGTGTGAAAAGTGATAATTTAACGATTTGGAGGGTAACTTTATCATTTTATGACTCTATCCTAAGTTAAAATATGGTGAAATTATTTATACCACCTCTTAGGTGGAATAACTTATCCCGGTACTATTTGTTAATCCCAGGATAAGTTATCCCGAATCTGGCAACCAAACATAGCATCAAAAAATTTATCCTGGGACTATATGTTTTAATACCTCACACCAAACGACCCCTTAGTTACATGTATTGTAAAAGAGTTACACATTTGAGTTTTACTTTTCTTTGGAGTAAAGTTAAAGTATTGTCGTAATTAGGGTTATGCATTGGATTTTCTTTTTGATTTTCTATTATTCGATTTCGATTTTTTTAATTTTCAATTTTGAAAAAGTGAATCCAGTCCAAACCAAACTAAATTTAACTTTTTGAATTATTTTCTTTTTTTGGTTGATTTTTTCGATTTGCTTATTTGATTATGTCAATAATTAATAGCAAAATCAAAGTTATATTGTATGCTTGAAAAAAATAAAAATTATGTACAAAGAGAAGTATGTTATAAGTAAAGATAAAATATCAATACCAAACTTAAAGAAAGGAGAGAACTTTAGTAATACTTTTGTTTTACTACTTTGACCTATATAAAAATGTATAAAAGGGTGGCTATTTATAGACCACCAAACTTATCTCTTAAGGTTGCTAAACTTGACATCAAGTTGGCAAGTTGACAATTTGGCCAACTATTTAGGTATTCAAATTCAAATTGAACAAATAACTTTGGTCTTCAAATTCAACTTGACTACTAACTATTGTCTCTAATAAATGATATTTCACACATATACATATCACATGATATCCATATTATATAACACTCCTCCTTGGATGTCCATTAATAGATAATGTGTCTCGTTAAATCTTTACTAGGAAAATTCAAAGGGAAAAAAGCTCACTGAAGGAAAAAGAGTACACACATCTTATGCCTGTGGTGTTTCCTCATTAAAAACCTTAGCAGAAAAATCCGATTGGGACAAAACCTTGATTAAGAAAAAAAATAATAACACATATTTTACTCTCCCTAATAGAAACTTCAATTTAATGACTTGAATTTCTTCATTCCAATCTGTGCACCATTTTCTTGAAAGTTACAGTTGATAGAGACTTGGTGATTTAATCAACAATATTGTCACTTCAACGAATCTGTCGCACGTTGATATCACCATTCTTCTGAAGCTCATTTAGTTAGAAAAGTTTTGACAAAATGTGCTTCATTCTATCTCCTTTTATGAATCCTCTCTTTAATTGCACTGTATATATTGCATTATCTTCATATAAAATCGTAGATACTTTATCACATTTCAGACCAAATTTTTCTTGGATGAGATGTATCATAGGTTTCAACCATACACATTCTCGACTTGCTTCATGAATAGAAATTATTTCAGCATGATTTGAAGAAGTGATAATTGTTGTCTACTTTATCGGACGTCATAATGTAGTTGTATCTCCAT
>NW_025882508.1:0-2871 GCF_002878395.1 Capsicum annuum
TAAGGAATAAATCCTCATTTTGCTTCAGTATTTAGATCCCTGAATACCGCCCAGAAAGGGCTCAACTAACTTGGTACAGCTTTTTGTTACTTTTTTTGGTTCGTATTGGGTATTTGGTACCCGTATTGTGGCTCAATTAATTTCGGATTCGCGTCAATAAGTTTCACAATGAGGAATATTCAATTATGCATATTTATTGTTATTCCTATAGCCAATATTTTCATGTTCTCAATTCTTACAGTTCCATTATTTGTGCAATAATTATGGCTCCTCCGATCGATGGGAATTGTTAATTCCAGCATTTGCACTGAAATTAAACAAAAGTTTAGGGGACTCTCGCTTTTTGCGAAGTCCAACTACTTCGACTACTATTTACACTATTTTCCTGCCTCCAGATCGGATTTCGAGTAAATTACAGATGCAGTCCCTTCTTTTCTTGGTATTCTTTGGATGAAAGTACAGGTCTCGCTATAATAGGTGATCCAGTCTATAAAATTAAAGTCTCCCGAATCAAAATAGGCTGCCAAACTAAAAAGAAGTGTTAAAATATGTCATGTATAAAAAGTGTGATTAAAATAGACGTAACTCAGTTATACTTTATTTTTGTAACAGTAGTTTGATTGACGGCGTTATTCAGATAAAAAAAGTGTATAATTCATTTAGTGAGTTATTCATTTTATTTATACATAACTCACAAAAAAAGTGAGTTATATTTATTTTTTTAATTTATGTAAATTTTTATAAAACTCATTATGTGAGCATTCAATTTATCTTCTTTTTTTTTTTTTTTTTAATTTATTTTTTTAAAAAATCTATTTTAATTTTATAAAGCTAACTAATTACGTGATCGTATGAAGCTCACTAATTGATTTTTTTAAATCTATTTTTATCTTATAAAACTATCATATGCCTTTATTTTTTTCATATAAAACTCACTAATTACGTGAGTTATTTAAATATAAAATAAGTAACTCCCCTTTTAAGTGAGTTATCCATTGAATATAGCTCTTAAAAATATGTAAGATAAGCGCATAACTTTATTAATGATGTGAAATATAAATATGGTGCTAAAACTATATGAGTTATGCAAAACAAATTATATACTATTCAACTATACGTGAGGATCTCATATGCTATATAACTAATTTTTTTTTTTTTGAAAAAGAACACACGGAGAAACTTGTTACATCTACTTTTAAAATATATCGTACAAACTTGACACGTCCATCAAAAACGTCAGTCAATCATAAAAATTATAACCATTAGAAAGTGATTTGATTGTCATTTAGAGCACATACATGTTCTTCGTGTTTCATTAACAACTTGCTAATTACCACCCTTTTCATGGTGGGAGTTGAATGTCCTGACTTCCACAGAACGCCAGGACCCCGGGCCCAACCTCGAAATCGTGGGCTATAGCACACAAATTTGGCTCGAAAATGTCTCGTTCGCAGCGTTTTGCCTGTTTGTCCACCTAAACGGACCATACTTAGGCGATCCTCAACCCCCATGGCACGCCCTGGTCGATTTTCGGCCCACAGCATGCCCGGACCCTGGGTCCACCCCCGAAATCGTGGGCTATAGCATACAGATTTGGCCCGAAAATGTCCTGTTCGCACCGTTTTATCTGTTTGTCCACCCAAATGACCACGAAAAATTAAACAGACCACACTGGGACAATCCCCAACCTCCCTGGCACGCCTCGATCGATTTTCGGCCCACAACACGCTCAGACCTCGGGCTCACCCCTAAAACCGTGGGCTATAGCACATAGATTTGGCCCGAAAATGCCCTGTTCGCACCGTTTCACCTGTTTCTCCACCCAAATGGCCACGAAAAATTAAACGGACCACACTGGGACGATCCCCAATCTCCCTGGCACGCCCCGGTCAATTTTTAGCCCATAGCACGCATGGACCCCGAGCCCACCCTCGCAATCGTGGGCTAGAGCACACAATTTGGCCTGAAAATATCTCGTTCGCACCATTTCGCCTGTTTTCCCACCCAGATGGCCACAAAAAATTAAACGGATCATACTGGGAAAAACCCCAACCTCCCTGGCACGGCCCGACCGATTTTCAGCTCACAGCACGCCCGGACCCCGGGCCCAACCCCAAAATTGTTGGCTATAGCACACAGATTTGGTCCGAAAATGCCCCGTTTGCCCCATTTCACCTGTTTGTCCACTCAAATGGCCACGAAAAATTAAACGAACCACACTGGAATGATCCCCAACATCCCTTGCACGTCCCGGTTGGTTTTCGGCCCACAGTACGCCTGGACCCTAGGCCCACCCCCAAAACTGTTGGATATAGCACACAGATTTGGCTCGAAAATGCCCCGTTCTTACCGTTTCGCCTGTTTGTCCACCAAAATGACCACGAAAAATTAAACAGACCATACTGGGACTAACCCTAACCTCCCTGGTACGCCCCGATCAATTTTTGTCCCACAGCACGCTCGAAACCCGTGCCCACCCCTGAAATCGAGGCCTGTAGCACACAGATTTGGCCCGAAAATGCCCCGTTCGCACTGTTTTGCCTGTTTGTCCACCCAAATGGCCAAGAAAAATTAAACAGACCATAATGGATGATCCCCAACCTCCCTGGCACGCCCAGATCGATTTTAGGCCCACGGCTCGCCCGAACCCCGGGCCCACCACAGAAACCGCGAGCTATAATACACAAATTTGCCCAAAAATGCTTCGTTCATACCGTATCACCTGTTTGTCCACCCAAATAGCCACAAAAAATTAAATGGACCATACTGGGATGAACCTAAACCCCCCTGGCACGCCCAGGTCAATTTTTGACCCACAGCACGTCCGGACCCCGGACCCACACCCAAAACTGTGGGCTATAGCACACAGAT
>NW_025882509.1:0-9635 GCF_002878395.1 Capsicum annuum
TAGATTGATTGACGCAGTTTCATTTAAATTAGGATTCAGCTTGTCTTCAAACTGTTCCAACTCTTTGCTTATTTTTTCTAGTGCCTTTTTTTCATTATATTCCCCCTCTTGCTTCATTATATCTTGATTAGTTTGGATTTTAATATCAGGCGGAAAATTCCGCATGCATGTCATGTCATTAGAATCAGCATAAAGAGAACTGTATAAAAAAAGACAAAATCAAAATATATTAACACAAAATAAGGGGACGTTACATTTCATTAAAGGGGAAAGATAGGAGGGTTTAAACACAAATGACAACATAACATAAACAAACTAAAATCCAAATTATAACCCTAAAATAACTCGGATAAACAGAAAGAAAAACAAAATAAACTACCAAAACTCCCTTTTGACGGGGAGAGGAGTAACTTTCTAATTGTTGAGCCGGACAGATGGACCTATGAATTACACGTCTGCCTTACTGGTACCTTCTCCTGCTTCAACCATGTCAACTTTGATCAATAGGTTCTGGTAGTCATCAACCAATTCAGCTGCAAACTCTATAGGTGCCATGACACTGCCCTTGCTGAATGACTTACTAAGTAGGGGCACTGGGCGAGGGAGTGACCATATTTTCTTTTTCCTTCCCTTGGCCTTCTTCAGATCTTCAGCCATAGGTTCAAATCCCAAACTAAAAGTGCCCATGTTCTCATTCAGACATATGGGACGAACCATACCATGCAGAGACACTCCCAAACCCCTTCCTGGATCGAATCCATATTTTAACATTTCATTTATCATCATGACAGAAGCAGGAGACAATTGTGGCCCTGGAATAAATTGCCCTTCAATTATACGATTCACGGACACTGTATCAAAAGTTTGATAGACAAATGTCTCATCTACATTGTTTGCTTCAATAAGGGACAAGAGAGAATCTTTGTAGGTGGAAAAATCCCCTTCACCATGAATGACCACTTCTTGCCTGTCATGCTTAAACTTGATCATTTAGTGCAATGTAGATGCAACCGCCTTGGCTTTGTGGATCCGCAGTCTTCCCAACAATAGATTGTAAGAGGAGTCTATATTCAATACTTGAAACTATATGGCGAACTAAACAGGCCCTATAATGAACATTAGTTCTATTTCGCTAATGGAGTTTGATTTTGCACCATCAAAAGCCCTGACACATACATTGTTGGGCCTAATCCTCTCAACACCAATATTCAACTTTTGCAAAGTAGAAATAGGGCAGATATTTACACCTGAACCTCTGTCAATCATGACATAAGTGACGTAGAAACTTTGCACTTCACCATAATGTAAAGACCCCGGTTATACCCCGTACCTTCAACAGGTAATTCATCATCAGAAAAATTGATCTAATTAACCTCAAAGATTTTTCCAACCATTTTCTCAAGCTGATTTACTGTAATCTCCCCAGGAACATATGCTTCATTTAATACCTTTAATATAATATCACAATGTTCCTTGGAATGCAACAACAAAGATAAGAGGGAAATTTGAGCAGGAGTTTTCTTCAACTGATCTATTATTGAATACTCTGGTAACTCCATCTTTTTCAAAAATTCCTTAGCTTCTTCTTCAGTGACAGGCTTTTTGATAGATGAAGGTCCACTCACAATTGGCTTGGACTTCCTTAAAATTTCAGGCACGAAGCATCTTCCTGACCTAGTCAAACCCCCTACCTCATCTACATCTTCCACTACTTCCTTCACCTAATAGGTCATCACATTCCGCTTATAGTTCTAAGGAATCTTTTTCATATCAACTATCGGAGGTTGGGTCACTATTTTGAGAACAATAGGCGCTGCCAGTACTTCTTTCACCATTAAGATAGGCTTACCCGGAGCTCCTACCACCGTTAACTTAGGTTTATCCTGACTTAAATCAACATATCTTCTGGCACCTTGCACTGTGATCATGGGTTTCTTTATGCTTTCTTGTGCTTTATCTTCTCTCATTCCTTCCTGGCTTAATGACATTGCTTTCAACGAATCTGCCATATTCACTTATTTGTCTTCATTTATCTGTATTTTAACAATATGCTTATAACACCTTAACGACTCTTTCCCATCACATATCAGCTCAAACATATTGGTTTCAGCATGAGTTGGCAACGGATTCTGGATAATGTTTGGAGCTTCTGGGGCCTGGACCAGAATTTAATTTGCATTAATTAAATCTTAGACAACTCTCTTCAAATGCCAGCATTTCTTGATATCATGGCTTGGCATGTTAGAACAATATGCATACCTTAAAGAATAATTGAGATTCCTGGGAGGTGGATTTGAAAGCCTTCCTTAAATTGGGCTTAAGACCTTTATCTTTCTCAATCTATCAAACAAGATAGCATATGTCTCCCCGAGAGGCGTGAACTGATTTATAACCGTTTTTTCTTTCTTGTACTCGGGCCTGGGTTGGAAACCAAGTCTGGAGGGATTTTTGTAATTTGGTGGAGCTGATGGATGATTTTGTGGAGCTGGGACATGCCATTGCGAGTAATAAGGGGTATGGGAATATGGTTGTAAGGGGTTTGGGAATATGGTTGTATGCTATATACTGGGTAAGAAGGGGGTGGAATGGTATATGGTGGGTTTTACGGAGGGTAGTAATGGTGGGGAGGAATATATGGAGCTTGGACATAGTCCTGGGCTTGGGATTAGAGATAGGGGAGAGGCGGTCTTTTGGGATAGGATTGGGGTCCAGCAATAATGGTCGCCATGTCCTCTTTCTTCTTTTTACCTCCAATGTGCCAGATCCACCTTGAATCACTTGTGTGGTGGATTTTAACGTGGCAAAACTCACTATTTAGTCGGTCTTGATTCCGTCCTCTATCATCTCTCCTATTTTGAGGACTTCACTAAAAGACTTTCCCATTGGCGGAAGTAAATGTTGAAAATAGGTCTCATCCTGTGCCTGAATGAAGACCTCTACCATCTTACTCTCCTTCATTGAAGGCTTTACCCTGGTGGCCTATTCACACCACCTAATCGCATATTCCCTAAATCCTTCAATTCTTTTCTTCTTAATGTTGACCAAGGATTTTTCGTTAGGAATCAGGTCGACACTATACCAAAAATATTGCACAAACTTGGAAGCTAAGTCATCCCAGCTGTAACACTTGTCGATATCTTGATCGGCAAACCATTCTGAAGCCAGATCGGAAAGACTCTCACCAAAGAAAGCCATAAGAAACTCTTCTCTTACCCCTGCAACACGGGATCACTGTACCCAGCATACTTTTCAAACTTGGGTATTTTAAAACCGAGGGGAAGGTTGACGTCTAGGAACATGCAAAGATCTTTATAAGAAATACTCTTATAACCTCCGGTTCCCTATAGATTCTCATGGCATGTTCCAAACTTTTCAATTCCGTGCTATGACCTTCTGTTCCTCTGTTGCGACAGGTTTCTCTGTATCAAATGGAAATGCAGGTGGTGAGCATAGCCATACGGTTCATTCATTCTCAAAGTAGGCTCCGGGGCATAATATTGATTATCTGAAACCTTTAATACTGGCTCACTGGTAAACCGAGGAAGCACTATTGTCGGACGCACAGCATATATGGGAGCTTCAGGTAGTGACGGAGCCATGAACACAGGTGCTGCCGATGGTGCTGACTAAGTCACAAAGTGAATCCTGGTGCGTGCTTCGGTGACTCAATGGGAACAGAGAATTGCACCTGAGAAAGAGGTGGGTGATTGAGGATATTCCCAAGATCTTCAGGGAGTAGAGAGGGAGGCATGACACTAGCCCATGCTCGGTGCAGATCTAGCAATTATTGTCTAAGTTTCAATACCTCATCATTCCGTTCTGAACTTTCTTCCCTGGGCTCCTGATCTTGGTCATTGAGTGAATTTTCAATCTCCCTACTAGCCATGGTAAGCTTCGCTTTTGATCTAGTGAAGTACAGGTGACTAGCCAGAGTGCTGCAAACCAACCACTTATCTGAAAGAATATGCTCATCAAAGACAAAACCTGTTAGGATTAGGTCACACAACAAGCATGGGAATCACATTTGTAAAATTGTCCTAGATTCATGCGTATTTCTACCAACCTTTGAGGGCAGCAAGGTCATTTTAACATCATCCCGATCTTTTACATACACCCATTTGCTTCTTTACTCCAATCACACCTCTCTCTTTTTTTTTCATCGCTCTTTTTTTTTTCACCATCACTTCTCTCATCTCTAGCGTCAGTCCCTTTTTTATCCTTTTTTCCCTTCTCTCATTATTTTTCTTTCTTTTCCTCTCTCACTGTCTCTCTTTTTATCATTATTTATGGCTTTTGTTTTTCCTTAAAATAAAATAAAAATAATGAAAAAACCAAGAAACAATATGATTAGATCGAATCCAAAAGTAGGTTGCCTACGTATCCAGTTGTACATGAATCAGATCTTGCGTAGTTCGGAAAGCGTATGCATAACTATCACAAATTTGAAGTATTTTTTTTGATGAAAAATACACAAAAAAAATGAACAACGCAATGTCACAGCATTTCATAAAAAGACAACTAAAATCGACTTCGAATTTAAGTCAACCTTAACACTAATCAACAAAGACTAAACAACAGTCCAGACCCACAGGACAACATACGTGACATTCCTAATGAAGACCCTAAAGTTAAAACAAACTCGACATGAACTCAACAAAGACACAACAATACAATGACATAAAAATAAAGGACTCGAACTAAGAGAAGAAGTGCCCCTTCAAACTGTTCTGCCGCATGACGACCCTGGATGAGATGGACCCATATGTGAAGTTCTCGCCTTACCAGTCAAATTTTGCAACATACCCTGCAATGACACCTTGATATTCGGAAGAAAGCTCCTAGTACGTGTTGTGGCCTCATGGGGAGTACATCTGAAAAGACTATTTTGATACCATTCCACAGTTGTAAGCAAACCTGCTAACTGAACTCTCAACTATTCCACTTTGTCCCCCGCACTTTCATCCTGGCGGTCATCGACTGTACATTCTTCATGTATTCTCCCTCTAAGTTGTGCTGGTAATGGCCTACTGACACCCCAAGGAATGGATTGTATCCAGATTCCATATCTTGGAATGTATCCTAGATTATCTAAACCTTCCTTGAGGGTATTCATGCCCTGCCACGTTGCATTATCCTAGAACTGCTCATATCTAATCTCATCCTTAGCTTGGTCTAAAAAATACTCAACGTCCTTTTGGAGGTCCATTATCGATGGAACATCTTGTAGTCTGCCTAACTGATGCATTACTCTCAGATGGGTGTATGGTCGAGTACAATTAAGTCCCAAAAAAACAAGAAGGATTTGCATGCTACATCCGACTAAGATTGTTTTCGGGTGAAGCCAAAAATAGGTCCACAGAACATTGTCATCTGTTCGTGATTTGAGGAATTCAATCCAAGCCTCGACTCCCACTAGCAATGAGAATTTGTCAAAGTGCATTCTTTCTTCCATGGCTTTCACTCGATCAGACAAGCAACGATCAATGACATCTGATTTTATCAAAGACGGAGCATGCCAATGCTCTATCACCATAGTTACAACACTAGATTACTTCCTTCGAAGAACCGCATCCCTCCTTTTATTTCAGTTAGGGCCTTATATATCTCTACTAAAATCATAGGCACTAGAGTGACCTTGTTCCCTTGATCCTTATGAAATAAGGCCATCACTATGCATTGCAACCAAGCATTAATACGTCTTTCATATTGTGGAAATTCTAAAATGCCTAACAAAGTGAGAGCAAAGATTCAAGACGTTTTCTCTCCCATTTCTTCTTAGTTATATGAAACTCATCCCAAAAATAATCAAAACCTCCCAATGATCTGAATCAAGTGAACAAGTAGTCTAGGGAAATATATGATTGATTAAGGCATCCTAAATACATATTCTAACTCTTTAAACCACAACAATGAAGAAAGCTCGAGCTAGTATGATTGCGGGCTCGGATCATCTTTAGACGGATATAAGACAACTGACATAGACCAGATATTTCTGCCAGTGTAGGCGTCATTTCACATTTTCCAAACCTAAACACCGAACTACTAGGATCCCAAAAAGTCGACGCCGCCTCTATCAAATCTGGATGGGGCGCAAAACGCAGGAGGGCTGTAAGATTACCCAACACTATCTTTAGCTCGTGTTGCTCAGCGTAGTTGAACATACCCCACCACTTGAATAACTTTTTAGGCACCTTGGAAACCATCCGAACTCTAGACCTCATGGTTGGGTCCCTAAAAAGTTAGTCAAGTGGTGGGGTACGTCCCTTAGGAATTTGCCACACAGACCACTTATGACTCCAAATTACCGAACAGTACTGCTGAATGAAATCAGCCTACTTGGCAAGGACTAGTTAACAACACTAGATTACATGGAGATAGACCCTAGGCTAAAATTGAGACAAAGACCAAAAATAAAAGATTACCGGATCCACCGAGGGTTGCCTATGTATCCCACCCTGAGGGGCGGGAATTAGGTATTCGTAGTTCGTACAAATTGGACAATTAACGATTAAATAACAGATTGCACCCTAACTTAAGAGACAAAACCAAAGACTAACGAATAGAATCTTTTTTGGGGTTTTTAACTAGACACTCCAAACAAAACTGACACCAACAAATATGAAGGAAAAATCTTTTGGTATTTCGTTATATGATATATAAAATGTACAAAATTTCTACCATACTTTTTGAATTATAAAAGGCTCCTATTAAAAAAAAACTTTTTTGAAGTTTTTGAATTATGAATGCATGCTAAAGAAGACAAAGTACAAAAAAACCTTTGATTTTTTGATTTTTTTTATTTTTTGTATAAATGAGTGCAAAAGATAAAAAATATTTTTGCATTTTTAAATTATAAAACAAAATCCATTAAGAACACTGAAAACTATGAAACGTTTCTCTTTTTTTTTCACTTTTCCATATTTCTTGTCTACACACTTTACTTCTAGCACATGTTTTTCCCCAAATCAGTTCATCAAATGACCACATTACCCTCAGAGATGCAACATTTAGCACGTAGGGATGCTTTAGAGGTGAGTCTCCTACAAAGGACCAAGTGGGTCCTGCTAGGTCTCAATATGATGCAAATAAGCATGACCTAAGGACTGACCTACGTTGGGGTTCACTAACAAGGCTGTTCGGGGGAGCGTATGGTCGATAGTGGCTGCGAGAGATTTCCACCCACTCTATAACACCGATGGCTCTCCCTCCTAAGATAAGGGTGACTCAACTATAGGTCGTGTACAACACGTGTACTACAGACTTATTGCAGAAAGAATGACTCGGGTTATACACATAATGACAGATATAAAGCGGCAACACATAAGATAAATGTTGCAAACAAAGAGCACGTAGACACTCCACAATGATAAAACAATAACACCAAACAACAGAAAAATATCTATACACCTATAATTCCAAACCAAGCGGATACACCTCCAAAAAATAAGCTCAAATTCTGAAAAGGTCCCCAATGGAGTCGCCAGAGCTGTCACACCCCTTTTTTTTAACTCCAAAAGGAAAGATTAGATTTTAAAGTTGAAAAGGTTCTTATTATCAAAGTGAAAAAAATGAAGATTTTATTTTGAAAAAGATTATTTCCATTTAAATTTAGAATTACGACTTGGCATAATCCGATGTGCCAAGTCACCATTGGAAATCCCTTTTCAAAAATGATTTTGACTATTTTAAACTGATACGCGAACAGAGATTCCAGCTAAGGAATTTTGTTGACCGAAGGAAAAGTGTTAGGCACTCCTCGATCCAGTGGTTCGACCACGGTCGCTTGGCGGAGTATATCGGCTAATTTGACACTATGAATGTATAAACCACACAAAACACATAAAACAATCAATCAAACAAACAAAACAAACGAATCCCAAAATATAGTATACAATCCAATTATTACAACCCAAAATGAAAAAGGTACTGAAAAGTAAACCTACGCTAACCTACACCAAACTACGCTACAATGCCTTACCTAATGATTCGGGCCTTCATCACGGGCGTCCTCCGAGTACATCATACGTCGGGGCATTCCCCGGTGAATAAATACAATTCCTTTGGGGCATTCCCCGGCAAATGAATACAATGCCAATTTCATGCGATAAACTAGAAAAAACATCCAACAAATATTCTAAACACTCCAACAATTCACCAATTCTAAATTTGCCTACCCGAGCCTACTGTTTGCCTACCCAACTCGACCTATCATGGCACTATCACGATTGACTGCGTCCATGAATCAAAACAACAATAAATCAAGATTAATCCTAAAACAACAATAAATCAAAATTAATCCTAATTCACTTTAGCAATTTTTCAATTCGCGCCACAAACAACAAATTTTATTTCTCAAACGAGATACTATTTCACCATACAAACCATAATCAAGGGACCAACCATGAATCAAAACAAACATACATTCATCAACAACCGGGTTCAAACCAACACATGATATTCAATCCAACACACCAAATATAGTAAACAATGAAATGAAAGAGGAAAAGAGTAGAATTGGACCTCAAAAGATTTTGATTGATTTAAGAAGAGAAATAAGAGCCATTTTGTAGCCTCGAAGAATACCACAATCCTGACTATGATCCAACTCCAACATGATAGTCTTTAAAATCCAATTCAAATCCCCGAAACCACGACGAAAAATAAACCCCAAAAAATAAGGATCACAAGAAAACCAAGAAAACTAAATGCCTGGAGCTCTGGTGAACTCAGACAGTCGCGAATATCAATGAGAAAGGCTGATTCCGATGACTTTCAGTGTTTTTTGGCTGAGTTAGCTTAGAAACCACCAAAAAAATGGAGAAATTTGGGGATTTACGAGCTGGGTTGTCTGTTTCAGCGTTACCCAAAATGGAACGGAGCTGATGAGCTTAGAAGGAATACAAATAGAAAAATCAGATCAAATTTTGAGCAACGATGATGCTTTTTTTGGTGGTGAGTCGCCAGAACAGTCTACCACCACCAGTTCTCTCTCTCTCTCTCTCTCCCTATTTTCACTCTCTCTTTCTCCGATCTATCTCTCTCTTCACTCGATTCTTAGTTCCCATCTTTCTCACAAGGGTATGTATGATTCCTATGAAGAAGAAGATGAATGAGTGTGTGCTAAAATAGTGCGTATGGTTCTGTACCCAAAAAAATGAAGGAAAGGGTATCTGGCAGTATGTATTTATGAACAAAGAAGAAGAAAAACAAATGGTGTATGCGCCCCCTCCCCCCAATGAAGATGATGATTAGGTGTATATATGTGAAGAATGGATCCAAATCCACGAGCCCCTTTTTCTTTTTTTTGTTTTTGTATTATATGCCTATATATGTGATGGTATATTGTGTGATGAGTGTGTGATATCTGTGAGTGAACAATGGTGAGGTCTGAGTGTAAATTAGTTACGGTGGTTCCCCTTTTTTGTTTGTTGGTTTTGGAAAAGAAAGGAACAAAAATATGACGTGGTAGGGGTAGGGTAGGTGGGGTATGGGGTAGTTAATTTTGTTATGGATTTGTTATTTTTTGTATTTTTATGGAGGAATAATTACACAGTTGAGGGTACACGATAGAATAGGGTAAAAATAGGAAAAAAATGATATCGAGGAGGGACGAAATTAGGTGTCTACAATAGCAC
>NW_025882510.1:0-1222 GCF_002878395.1 Capsicum annuum
TGATCAAGGTAATAATATATTGTTGAGGTTATAATATAATAATGTAAGCTAAATTAAACGGTAATTAATTAGAGTAGAAATAAAATACATTGTATTACAAGGTAATATACTTGTGTATGTGATGTATATAGTACATATTTTGAAGTTGATAGTCAATCATACAATAAGCAGACACGTCTTCTACATGCCTGGTTATGCTGCATGTTTCAACTGTTTCAACTGTAATTTTACTATATTATCCCTAATTAATTAGTATGTCATTTAAGTATTAAAAAATAATAATATTTGATAAAAAGTATAAAATAGAAATAAAATAATAAATTAATTCTTGATGTTTTGTGCTATCTTCTTCAGCCGCTTCAATCGTAATTTTACTACATCACTCTTAATTAATTATTATAAGTTATTTTAGCATTAAAAAATTAATAATATTTAATAAAAATCGATAAATTAACTCTTAATGTTTTAAATTAACTTGATGTCTTATATGTGACTCATTTAAATTTTTTCACAAGTATTTTTATAGCAATTTTGTTTATCAATTCTATTTAGTTGTTATAAGTCATTTAAAACATGTCTGATTCGTTGTTTCAATCGCGATTCGATTATATCATCCCTAATTAATTTTTATGGTCATCTAAGCATTAAAAAATTTACAAATGCATTGTCTATTATTGTTTTAAGGCATAATACATAAATATGACCCTAAACTTGAGACGAAATTATAACATTGACCTTAAACTTTGATAGTGTACAAGTAGACCCTTTAACTATATAAAACCTGAACAAAAAAACACTCCAATTTTGTAACTACACGCGTGTACCCCACTTGCTCTGATTTGGATTACTAATCCACTCATATGGTGCCAGCTAATAAAAAAACACACTATAAGTATGTCCTTTAACTTTGTCGGTGCCCAAATTGACCTTTTAACTATACAAAAACTAAATAAAAAAATCCTTCAATTTCAACTCGAACGCACACCGTTTTACATGTACAACACGCGTTTTGCCACATAGGATCGGGGTATTTATTTGTTCAGGCTTTGAATAGTTAAAGGTCCTATTTGTGCACTATTAAAGTTTAAGGTCAATGTTATAATTTGGTATCAAGTTTAGGGTCATATTTATGTATTATGCCTTGTTTTTTATTTATTTCAAAATTTAGTAACGATAATTTTTATATAACAATGTTTACGTAACATTAATTTTACATACGTAA
>NW_025882511.1:0-1189 GCF_002878395.1 Capsicum annuum
AGTTTGTCCACCCAAATGGCCACGAATAATTAAACAGACAACACTGGAATGATCACCAACCTTCCTAGCATGCCTCAATCGATATTTGACCCACAGCATGCTCGAAACTCGGGTGCACCCCCAAAACCGCTGGCTATAGCACATCGATTTTACCCAAAAATGCCCTGTTCTCACGTTTGACCGCCCAAATGGCCACAAAAATTTAAACAAACTAAACAGGAATGATCCCCAACCTCTCTGTCATGCCCCGATCTATTTTTGGCCCACAGTACACCCGTACTCTGGGCCCACCCTCAAAATCATGGGCTATAGCTCACCGATTTAGCCCAAAACTACCATGTTAGTGTCATTTTGTTCGTTTGTCCACCCAAATGTCCACAAAAATTTAAGTGAACCACACTAGAACGATCCCCAATCTCCCTGGCAGGCGCTCGGACCCCATCCCACCCCTAAAATCTTGAGCTATATTTCACTGATTTGGCCTGAAATTGCCCTGTTCGCGCCGTTTCGCTCGATTGACCACACAAATGGCTACGAAAAATTAAACAAAGCACACTGGGACGTACCCCAACCTCCCAGGCATACCCCAGTAAATTATTGGCCCACATCACACCCAGACACCGGGCCCACCCTCAAAACCATGGGCTATAGCACTCCGATTTAGACCAAAATGGCCCCGTTCACGCTGTTTTGCCTGTTTGTCCACCTAAAAAGCCACGAAATATTAAACAAACCAAACTGGGGCAATCCCCATCCTCTCTGGCATGTCCCGATCGATATTCAGCTCACAGCACAATCGGACCCCGGGCACACCCAAAAACCGCATGCTAGTTTGGCCCAAAAATGCCCCATTCGCAAATTTTGACCATTTGTCCACCCAAATGGCCACAAAAAATTAAACGGACCATACTAGGATGATCCTTAACCTCCATGGCACACCCCGATCAATTTTTGTCCCACAGCACTCCCGTACCCCAGGCCCATCCCCGAAACCATGGGCTATATAGCACACCGATTTGGCCCGAAAATACCACGTTCGAGCTGTTTCACCCGTTTGTCTACCCAAATAGCCACGAAAAATAAAACGGACCACAATGGGATGATCCCCAACTTCCCTGGCACTCCCCGATCAATTTTCGGCTTACAACATGCCCGGACCCCAGGCCCACCCCCAAAACTGTGGGCTATA
>NW_025882512.1:0-3280 GCF_002878395.1 Capsicum annuum
AAAAAAAAAATCAAAAACTAAAATAATTGGAGTATTGAAATTTTTTTGAATTTAAATTCATATATTTATTTGAACCTCCAATTGTGTGTAAATCTCAAAGTGATAGAAATATTTCTCCAACTGAGGTAAGCAACATATTCATAACAGGACAGCAAGCTTCGCAGAAGGTCTGCAAGATGTTTGTATTATGATTATAAGTAAAGAGTGATCCATATACAACATAGTAAATCACTACTAAAAAAATGTCAAAAAGCGACGGCCAGGGTCGCTTTTTTGGGCAAAATCGACGAAAATTCGTCGCTTTTTTTCGTCTCAAAAAGGGACGTTGTTTTTTTAAAAACGACGGCCTAAGTCGCTTTATGACGACGAACAACGTCGCTTTTGGAGAAAAGAATTTTTTTTGTTATTTTAAAAAAAAACGACGTTGTGTGTCGCTTTTTGTTCTTCATGTGAAGAACACATGATGAACAAAAAGCGACGCACAACGTTGTTTTTTTGAAAAAAATAATATTTTTTCAGAAAAATTAACGTTGTCCGTCGTAATTTGAGAAAAATAAATACTTTTTGAAAAAAAAGCGACGTTGGTCGTCGCTTTTTGTTCTTCATAATGAATAAAAAGCGACGTTGATCGTTGCTTTTTGTTTTTCATAATGAATAAAAAAGCGACGGCCGCCATCGCTTTTCTGCATTTTTTTATGCAAAAATCTGCATTTTTTACATCCCACCTGTCAAATAAAAATGTAATTCAATATATACATCCCTCATGCAACACACATCATTACAATAATCATACAACACACTACATCAACAAATCATTTAAGCAATTCAAATCAACAACACTTAAACAATGAATCCAACAACATTCAAAATACATAAAACAATCCTAAAGATTTTTCACTAATTAAAAGCTAAGTTCAAAATATCTAAAAATTATCTAAAAGTCAAGTCCAACAACACTAACGAGTAGCCCCAACAAACTCCTCATCACTATTTGTTTCCTCTTCGCTACTTGAATCAGGAGCAACGGACTGTGTTAAGGCCCGTCTAAGATGTGCAATCTGATGTGAAATAGTAGCATGTCTCTCAAAAATTATAGAAATTGTCTGATCGTGCTTTGTCAACCAACAACACATTGTCTGAAAATCAATTGACTAGTGTTATATGAATTTATATGACTAGTATATATATATATATATATATATATATAAAAGTTAACTAAATAATAATTAAATCTAATATACCTTAAACTCTTGAAACATGGCTTGTTTAGAGACTATTGGAATATCCCACCACTCGTGCCAAGGATAAGTAAAAAGTCTTATAATGCTCTTCCTTACAGCCTCATTAACTTCTTTTGACGCGGGATACCACCTGTAAATAACATAATAAGTATGTAAGCTTGAATATTTTATTAATAAAAAAATAAACCTATCAATTGAAAAATAAACTTACGAAGATCCATCAAGCTCGATAAACACTCTACCAAACATGTCTGTTTCTCCAGGAATTAGACCAATCAAATCTGCATCAATATCTTCTTCAACGGGAGGAGGTGCACCAATTTCAAGTCATGAATTCACATTTTCAAATGATTACACTTTACTAATTTCAAAACACAAGTTCATCTTTCAAATAACTACAATAAACCATTTTCAAGTCACTAATTTACTTCTTAAGTAACTACACTTGATTAATTTGAAGTCAATAGTACACATTTCAAAACACTAAACCATTTTCAACTCTTTAATTCACTTCTCAAGTGACTAAACTTAACCATTTTTAAGTCACGAATTCACATTTCAAGTATCAACACTAAACCAATTACAAGTCATGAATTCACATTTCAAGAATCAACACTAAACCAATTTCAAGTCATGAATTCACATTTTCAAGTGATTACACTTTACAAATTCCAAAACACAAGTTCACCTTTCAAGAACTACATTAAATCATTTTCAAGTCGCTAATCCACTTTTTAAGTGACTAGTACACATTTCAAAACACTACGCTTAACCATTTTCAACTCTCTAATTCACTTCCCAAGTGACTAAACTAAATCATTTTCAAGTCATGAATTCACATTTCAAGTATCAACACTAAATCAATTTCAAGTCATGAATTCACATTTTCAAGTGATATCACACTTTACAAATTTTAAAACACAAGGTCACCTTTCAAGAACTACATTAAACCATTTTCAAGTAGCTAATCCACTTTTCAAGTGACTAGTACATAGTTCAAAACACTACACTTAACCATTTTCAACTCTCTAATTCACTTTTCAAGTGACTAAACTTAACTATTTTCAAGTCATGAATTCACATTTCAAGTATCAACACTAAATCAATTTCAAGTCATGAATTCACATTTTCAAGTGATATTACACTTTACAAATTTCAAAACACAAGTTCACCATTCAAGAACTACATTAAATCATTTTCAAGTCGCTAATACACTTCTCAAGTGACTAGTACACATTTCAAAACATTACACTTAAATCATTTTCAACTCTCTGATTCACTTCTCAAGTGACTAAACTTAACCATTTTCAAGTCATGAATTCACATTTCAAGTATCAACACTAAACCAATGTCAAGTCATGAATTCACATTTTCAAGTGATATCACACTTTACAAATTTCAAAACACAAGTTCACCTTTCAAGAACTACATTAAACCACTTTCAAGTCGCTAATCCACTTTTCAATTAACTAGTACACAGTTCAAAACACTACACTTAACCATTTTCAACTCTCTAATTTACTTCTCAAGTGACTAAACTAAACCATTTTCAAGTCATGAATTCACATTTCAAGTATCAACACTAAATCAATTTCAAGGCATGAATTCACATTCTCAAGTGATTACACTTTACAAATTTCAAAACACAAGTTCACCATTCAAAACTACATTAAACCATTTTCAAGTCGCTAATACACTTCTCAAGTGACTAGTACACATTTTAAAACACTACACTTAACCATTTTCAACTCTCTAATTCACTTCTCAAGTGACTAAACCATTTTCAAGTCATGAATTCACATTTCAAGTATCAACACTAAACCAATTTCAAGTCATGAATTCATATTTTCAAGTGATATTACATTTTGCAAATTTTAAAACATAAGCTCACCATTCAAGAACTACATTAAACCATTTTCAAGTCGCGAACACACTTCTCAAGTGACTAGTACACATTTCAAAACACTACAGTTAAACCATTTTCAACTCTCTAATTCACTTCTCAAGTGACTAAACTTAACCATTTTCAAGTCTTGAAT
>NW_025882513.1:0-2252 GCF_002878395.1 Capsicum annuum
GTTATACTTGAAGGTATATGCTTAGATAATCCTTCTGGTTCGCTATGATAACTTCTTGATTTTTCTAGTGCTTTACTATAATTTATATCTTCTTCACTCATGAAAGTGATATTTCTTCTAATCTTTTTGTTATTTCTTGCAAATCTTTGATTTCTGTTGTTATATTTTCCACTTGTTCTATATAAATAGAAATAGTTACACCTTATGTTTTGGAAAGATCTATGTCTTTTCATACAGAGTTTAAAATTTTTTGCGAGTTAATAGGTAATGTTCCCAAAACCTTCTCGCTCTGATACCAAAACAAAGATATATTTCAGTAATATTATGTTTCAATATAATATTATGTTTCAATGTTTTAAAACAAAGATATAAAACAAAGATATATTTCAGTAATATTCTTCAATAAATAATAATTTTTTAGTATATCGATTTGGTAAACCTACTCAGTACTTCCTCTTTCCCACTGTTTCTTCATGTTTATCATTCTTATAGTTGGTACATTGCCTGTACTATAATCTATTGGTTGGGGATTAGGGTTTGTTTGTTGAAATGGGCTAGCACTTAAAGAGCTAGTCGGTTCTAATTCTGCGAGTTCATTATAACTTATTGTGGAACTTACTACAGAAATTGTGTCTTCATCTTTTCTTTCAAGGAATGGTTTGTTATTTTTATATCCTAAATTATCACTTCTCTCTAAACAGTTTTTAAAATGTTCTATACATTCTTCTATTTTCATTTCGTCCTTTTGACATCCTTTACATTTAAAAGTTATATATTTATATTCTTCTGCTAAATTTTCAACTTTCTCTATGACCATGTGTACTTCATATCCTTCTTGTAGAACTTCTATATTCATAAACTCGCTTTCTGTTTCTATATTACTCTCTATTTCGTCATCGTCTAAATTTCTTTTGGTTGCGTAATTATAATCTGTAAATCTGACTGAAGTTTCTCCTTTACTTGTAGTATATAATATATGAGAGTCTGGTGTAAGAATTTTTGATTTAGTAAATTTGTTTAAATTCCATTCTAAACCTGTATATATTTTTGGGTCTATTTTTATTGATTTTATTAAACTTATGCCTTTATTTCCCATTATTTCAACTACATCATTTACTTTTAGTTTAAATTTAGCATTACTACTTAAAGTTAATTTTCCAATAAACCCTATGCACATTAATAAATTATTTTCACTATTCATTTCTTCGTACCCTTTAGTTTGGATTCCTATTTTAATATTTTTTCCAAATTCTTGCAAGTTCATTAAGAAATCTGGACTTATATAGAATATTCCTCCATTATTTGTCATATCTACTTCAGTTACCTATTATTGATTTTTTAATGTCTGACCATCTATCATCATATATTGTTATTAATACTTTGGATCCTAAATTTTTTCTAGTTAGACCTTTTATTCCTATAACAATTAAACCCATATGCATCAGTAAAACAAAGATATATTTCAGTAATATTCTTCAATAAATAATGATTTTTTAGCACATCAGTTTTGTAAACCTACTCAGTACTCCCTCTTTCCCACTGTTTCTTCATGTTTATCATTCTTATAGTTTATATTTTCCCCAGAGTTTTTTATATTTTTTTTAATTTTTATTTTTATTTTTTTTATTTTTATTTTACCCTGTTCATCCCTTCCTCTTAATCTATGTTCTTCACATCTTACTTCTTTAACCACACCCCGGAAACTTTAGTCTGGCAGCTAACACCCGTCCTTTGTCTATTTTGCAGACCTGTTGGACTATCGAGGCCAGAATTCCTAGAAATTTACAGGTTAATCCATCGTTCTTATTAAGAAATTAAGAGGCTAACCATATACTAAGGGTAAGAATTTTACCGAAAATTTAATTTACATGATGTACAAAAATATGGTAAATAACTTTAAACATGGACATAAGAACATAAATATAAATATTTTTGGTGGGGAAACAATATGTAAATAAGAACTTACATGAAGTAACTAGGAGAGAAGTTTCCCTTTCGGGAACCCCCTTAAGATCGAATAGAAAACTTGGAGCTTTTATTTAAAAACAGTGATACAAAAGTTTATACAAGAAAGACTGACTTGGATAGGTTTGCTGGGAGGAAGAGTTTACACATTTCAGGTATGTTTTGAGGTTGGTTGATTTCACTCTGTCTTTCTTCTATAAAATGTACGTCTTTTATAGGCAAAAACTAGATAAAGCAGTAGTTATAAAGATTACTACGTGGCCCAGACATATGTGGCCGACACTAAA
>NW_025882514.1:0-2193 GCF_002878395.1 Capsicum annuum
ATGAATTTCTATTTATTAAGATAATAATTTTTTTTTTTAAAATGAGATAATGTATTTCAAATTCAAATACTTAATATTTCAATTAAAATTTTTTATTACACACTTTTTAATTTTGTCTTAAAATAATCATTTAAGACTTATCCTTGTGCTGCCACGTGGCTCCTTATCTTTCTTTTAGTTTGCTTATATATATAAACAGATTATTATTATTATTATTATTATTGTTATTGTTAATTTTATTAATATAATAATAATAATAATAATAATAATAATTATTATTATTATTATTATTATTATTATTGTTCTACATACTATGTACGTACTATAATTGCCAACACTACTACAACTAATTATTATTATAGATATAGATTCCCTACTAAAATTAAAAATAATTCTTTAATTTTTTAAATACAATACATGTTTATATTCTAATATTATATTTGAATTAAAAGAATTATTTGAAATCAAACCACATTATATAAAAATATTTTTAATTCAAATTTCAAATAATTATTTCAGCACTATGAATTTGAAATTGAAATCAAACCACACTATAAGGATAATGTACTTCAAATTCAAATAGACTAAGAAGTACGATTTCATTCCATTTCAACTTTCATTCAAATTTAAATAATATTTCAATATATTGAAAGAAGATAAGTTTTTCATTATCTTTAATTTTTTGAATACAATGCATATTTATTTCTAATATTATATTTAAATTAAAAGAATTATTTGAAATCAAATCAGATTATATAAAAATCTTTTTTTAAGGATAATGTATTCAAATTTAAAAAGATTAAGAAGTACAATTTTATTCCATTTTAACTTTCTTTCAAATTCAAATAATATTTTAATTTGATGAAAAAAGATAAGTTCTTCATTATCTTTAATTTTTTAAATACAATGCATATTTATATTCTAATATTATATTTGAATTAAAAATTATTTGAAATCAAATCATATTATTTACCATTTACGTACTACTATTGCTATTTTTGTCTTATTATTATTATTATTATTATTATTATTATTATTATTATTATTATTATTGTTGTTGTTGTTGTTGTTGTTGTTGTTGTTGTTGTTGTTGTTGTTGTTGTTGTTGGTCTACATACTATGTACATATTATTACTACAATTGCCAACAATATTACAAATAATTATTCTTATAGATATAGATTTCCTATTACCACTAAAAATAATTCTTTAATTTTTTAAATATAATGCATATTTATATTCTAATATTATATTTGAATTAAAAGAATTATTTGAAATCAAACCACATTATATAAAAATCTCTTTTTAAAGGATAATGTACTTCAAATTCAAATAGATGAAGAAGTAGAATTTCATTCCATTTCAACTTTCATTAAAATTCAAATAATTTTTCAATTTATTGAATGAAGATAAGTTCTTCATTATCTTTAATTTTTTAACTATAATGTATATTTATCTTCTAATATTATATTTAAATTAAAAAATTATTTGAAATCAAATCATATTATTTGCCATTTACGTATGTACTACTATTGATATGTTTGTTTTATTATTATAAGTATTATTATATTATTATCATTATTATTGTTGTTGTTGTTATTATTGTTCTAAGTACTATGTACGTACTATACAATTGCCAACACTACTACAACTAATTATTATTATAGATATAAATTCCCTAATATGTAAAATAAATTATATTTAAATATATTTTATAATATTTAAATTTTATATGAGCTAAGTTTGAAATAGTATATATCTATTAGAACTCTTTAATTATTAGTTTCTATTTTTGAGATAATGCAAAATAAATTTGTAAAAAGATAATTTATTCAAATTCAAATACTTAATTTTTTAATTTAAAATTGTTATTACAGTATTTTTAACTTTGTCATAAAATATTTTTTAATATTATCTTAAAAATTACCACGTGGCTATTTTAATACCTTGACACATGGCATCTTGTCTAGCTTATGTTTTGCTTTTATATATATAGAGAAATTTTATATGAGATAAGTTTGAAATAGTATATATCTATTAGAACTCTTAAATTATTAGTTTCTATTTTTAAGATAGTGAAAATCTTTTTTGTAAAAGGATAATTTATTCAAATTCAAATACTTAATTTTTCAATTTAAAATTGTTAGTACAGTATTTTTAACTTTGTCTTAAAATATTTTTTAATATTGTCTTA
>NW_025882515.1:0-2458 GCF_002878395.1 Capsicum annuum
CCTTTTCCCCAATAAAATTTTTATGTGACATCATCTTATGCATTTAAGGATATGAAGCTTATTCTCCTAATGTAACGACCCTGCAAATATATTTTATAAATTGTTCGATTTTAACTCATCTCATAATTTTTTGTCATTATTTTATAGTAATGAGCCAAACTGATGTTTTCTTAACTCTTAAAACCTATGTATAAGAATAAAAATTTAAGTGGAAGGATTTATTATATATATTAATAATCTATATATATATATAAAGGAGATCAATAGTGAATCCTATGTGGCATGTCTTAGAGGCCTCCAAAACTATTTATCTTTTTGTGGTGTTTTTGAACATTAATGAAGTTTTCTTCTATTTTAAATATTTATGTGTATAAAGAAAACTAAACCACTCTATCATTTATTCTATAAATGTTATCATTCATTGCTCTATTAAAAAGAAAATACATTTAAGAGTATTAAACCTTATTGAGGAATGCCAAAAATTTCTAACAATTCTAAATTGATTTTATGATATAAAATTTATGGAAGAAGTCAAAAAGTTTTTTCTCTTTGTTGGTAGTAATAAAAGAAATTTTCTTTCACAACTCATACATTTTATGTATTGTTAGTTTTTTATGTGTTTTTTTTTCATCATTTATGTTTTCTTCTCATCAAACTAACATGACTTGCTTGCAAAAGAAGATTCATGAGAAAATTAGCAATAATTCGGTATGAAGAGTGTTACAACATCAAGTACAAGATTATTCTGATAAAAATTGAAAAAGGTATAGTTCTTCAGTGTTTCAATTTGTATGATATTTTTCATTTCTCGAGATTTAAGCTATGTAAACTTTAGTTAATATTGAGAAGAATTGCAACTTGTACTAGTTTTCATATAATTTTTTGTCTATCTTTCAATTTTATAATATTGAGTTACTTTAATCCGACTTAACTTTGCAAAATTAATTAATCTGACTCTCAATAAGTCAAAACATCACCTAATTCGGGATTAAAGGTGTCCCTTTTAATTCAACATGTTAAATTATAACATGGAAGGAATTTCACATAAGGGATATAAAAGTTTGATTATATGTGTAGCTAAATTCCTTTTTGAGGCATTACTTACATATTTTTTTCTTTTACGCATTGTTTTAATATATTTTTAAAATTTTAAAAATCAAAAAGCCATTGGTAAGTTACAAATAAATGTTAATTGAGAAGTCTAAGAGTAAAAGTCTAATTATCAATAGCGGTAAGTTAGATTTATACATTTAGTTTTTTGTTTGAGATTCATCTTCTTCTTTTAAATTCACTCATTCTCTAATATTTTCACTCCTTTGTAATATAGGAGAAGTACATATTATTATTTTTGTTGATACTTTTTCACTTGATCAATCTCTATGATACGTATGTTATATCTTTGACAAACACCAAAATTCAGATATTTTTATATTAGTTCTATTTCTATTAGACGAGATATATTCTATATGATTCGAAAAAAAATGATGAACAAATTCTACTACGATCTAAAAAAACCTCCCAAGTAATTTTTATTTCTACCTATCTATTTTCTTTTTTGGTACCTTGACATGTGAGTTTGCTTTTTGACTTGAAATCATTATCTAAAAAATATTGATATTTTATTACGTACTAAATAATAGATGTAGTTATTGGGGGTATCCAATCTTATAAATATTCCTTATTCACTGAGTTTTTGTGATTTCATTTCTTTTTTTGTTTCAGGTTGAAGTGCTTAGAGAAAGATTCTCAGCTAACAAGATTCTAATCTATTCACGACTAACAAGATACTAATCTATTTTAATTTTTCTTCTCAAGTCCATGTATTCATATTTCATGAACATCATATTCAATACCAATATATTAAAAAGATATCATGAGAACTATAAAAAAAAAAAAAGGATGGCAAGCTTTAGACTAAATGTGGAGATTATTTATATTTTATTCATTTATTTCATACTTTTTATTTTTCTTTAGTGAAATCTAAATATGAAATACTATTTTTTTAATTTATTTTATGTGTAAAAAAATTTCTTTATTCAGTTGCGCGAAGCGCACCAAGTTCACTAGTCAATAATAAAATCAGAGAAAGTTCGCAGTTACAGTTAGCAGTACTATCTCTGTCATCTGCATTTTCGAAGTAGATCTCTCGGCCAAGCTTCAGGTTAGAGATATCTTGAGTTGATATCATATATATTGCAGTCTATTTATCATTACGAGAAATGTGTAAAATCTCATGAACCAGTTGTGAAAGGCTTCCTGGTGCTTTTAGCATTGAACAGAAGTAGAAAAGAAATTGATGCCTTTAGAGTTGAATAGAAACAAAAAAGGAGTAGGTATTCAATCATAATGTAATGATTAGGAATAGAATAATAATATAGTTATCATGTTATGTCTCTATGCCTTTAGGTAGAAGGATCACGTGATTCAAAGTTAGGCAAAATTCATAAACTTGGGTGAT
>NW_025882516.1:0-1584 GCF_002878395.1 Capsicum annuum
ATTAAAATTTAAAAGACCAAAGTCATCGATAGACACTCAAACTTATTGCCAAAATTCACTTAAACACCTTAACTAAAACTAAGGCATATTCCTATCAGGCCCCTAAACCCCCCACATTTTGTTCCAATTGGGCCTTTTTTGCCCTATCAGTAAAAAGCTCAAAGTGTGTTGCACACACGTGATGACATTGCAAAATGAGCTAATTGGAAGCTGACACGTGGCATTGTAGGTCCAATAATTATTAAAAATTAATTATAATTTTTCTTAAAAAAGTATATACAAATGGCATTGAGGAAATTATTAAAAAATAATTCTAAAATTATTTAAAAAATAAAACTGATTATTTAAAAAAAATTATAAATATTTTCTAAAAATGAAATAAATTATTAAAAAATTATTTTAAAAAACAATTAATTAATAAGAAAATTATAATGTTTTTAAAAAAATGGCGAGGATATAAATTATGAAAAAATAAGTATAAAATTATTTGAAAAATAAAAATAAAAAATTAATTATTTTTAAAAAGTATAAATTTTTTAAAAAATGAAATAAATTATTAAAATATTATTTAAAAAATAAAAAATTAATTATTAAAAAAAATTATAAAACTTTTTAAAAACTGAAAATGAAAAATGGCATAGAGGATATAAATTATGAAAAAATAATTATAAAATTATTTAAAAAATAAAAATAAAAAATGATTATTTAAAAAAAATATATTTTTTTAAAATGAAATAAATCATTAAAAAATTATTTAAAAAATTAAAAAATAATTATTAAAAAATTATAAAACTATTTAAAAAATGAAAATAAAATATGGCATTGAGGATCCAAATTATTAAAAAATAATTATAAAATTATTTAAAAAAATAAAAATAAATACTTAATTATAATAAAGAAATTACAAAATTATTTAAAAAATAAAAAACTAATTTTTGAAAAAAAATTATAAAATTTTTATTAAATAAGACTCCCCTACCTACCCCCAGCCCCCAGCGTATTGATTTATTAAAAAAACAAAAAATTGGGACTCCCTAATGTTTTTTTGTCTAATTATAAAATTATTTAAAAAATAAAAAACTAATTATTAAAAAGAAATTATAAAAAATATTAAAAAATAAAACTCCCCTACCTACCCCCAGCCCCCCAGCGTATTGTTTTATTAAAAAAAAAAATGTGGGACCCTCTAATGCTTTTTGTTTTATTAAAAAGGACCTTTAGTGTTTTAAAAAAAAAAATTTGTCATTCAAAAAATTTTGGGGCCCTCAATGCCACTTGCCATCTTTTTATTTGTAAATTATTAAAAAAAAATGCTCCTCACGCGCCTCCCACGATGGCACTGCACGCACAGTTCCACAAAGGTAAAAAAGGCCAATTGGAATAAAATGTGGAGGGGGGTTTAGAGGCCTGATAGGAACAGGCCTTAGTTTAGGTGTGTAAGTGAATTTTGGCAACAAGTTTGAGTGTCTATCGATTCCTTTGACCAATTTAAAAAATATATACACATATACACAATTATACATATACACGCACCATTCAATATATATGTACTATTTTAAAGTTTAAATAAAATATACTACAATA
>NW_025882517.1:0-2129 GCF_002878395.1 Capsicum annuum
AAAAAAATGAGATTTCTTGATTTGTTGTTGAATCTATAACAAAATTTCTTAAGTTCTAAAGTAATTGTTGATTTCTTGATTTGTAATTGTTGTAGATTTGATTGTTGTAGATTCAACACATGTGTATCAAAAACCCCATTGATAGTCATCTTTGATTGTGTGTGTTTTTTTAGGATAATTTGGTAAAATAAAATTGATACTGTGTTTTTCAATGGTGGCTGATAATGATGTTTTTCAGTAAAAATTCATCGAAAAATTTGATGTGTGTGTGCATATGTTGTTGTGTGGGGTAGACGGAGATAGATGGGTGTGTGTACAGGTGTGGTAGTGTAGGGGGTAGATGGGGGTGGACGGAGTATGTGTGTAGGTTGGGGGTTGACGGGGGCGGATGGAGTATGTGTGCAGGTTGGGGGTGGACGGGAGGGGGGGTGGGGAAGGAGGGGTGAGTGATTATGAAGAAGATGGAAAATAACGGGTGGGGTATTTTTTTTATTTAAAATATTTTATATATTTTAAAATATGTATATATATATATATATATATATAATATTTTTATATATAAATATTTAAAAAATATTTTATTTACGTGGCTATGATGTGGCGCTGATGTGCCGTTGATGTGGCAGCGAGTGTGATGTACTCTCCCTCGTGAGAGTGGTGTTACATATTAAGGGGAAAATTAATTCAGTTTAAAGATGTTAAAGAGGTAAATAAATAGAAACTTAGTTTAAGTGCTAAAGTAAGTTTAGGAGACAAGTTTAGGGGAGTTTTGATGCATTATCTCAAAAATAAATAAAACAACTTAATTAAATTTCTCAAAATATGTACAAAGTATAAACTATACATGATTAAAAGTTGAACTAAAATTAAACAACTTCAAACGTAAAAAAGAAAAAAATAACTAACAATTAATAAATAAATTTGTACTAATTATTTTTTATTTTCTTAATTACATACTCCTACATTTGACAATTATTTAATTATGTAATCGCAAATTAAAAAATTAAATAATTAAAATAGAATACATAAATTATTCATTTTCTTGTATTGGGATAGTTTTCAATGTATTGGAAAATGGTTATTAAAAGGACAAAAATATCTAAAAACTAATTAGTTTATAGTGTGAATAAGTCTTTTTACTATTATGGCCAAAGGTGGGCCAAATTTTTGTAGCCAAAATTTTTTTCCTTCTTTTTATTGGTTAAAAAGATTTTTACAGACATCTTCCTTGATTAAACATCTTCCGGTGAATTATGTGATTATGGATTTACATTCTATCCTCTTTTGATGTTTCTTCACTGATATTTGCTTTTGGGTTTTGATATTCGATTAAACTTTCGATTCTAGTGATTTATCAGTTAGATTTAAGGTTGAGTTTTATTTTGGTAAGGTTATTAGCGTATAAATATTCATTAGAAGAGTAAAAAGTGGGTATTTGATCCAGTTTCGATCATATTTCTCTACTTTTCTGTATATTTCATCTATTTATTTTTGTTTTTACTCATCTCCATATTTCCTCTACATATTTCCTCTTTTTTAAAAATATACAAATCAAGTGTAATCTCCATCAGATTTTTGGGTTTTGTGATTTTAATTTATAGATTTATTGTCTTTATATCTTCTATTGGAAATACACTGAGTTTGTTGTTGTTGTTGTAGTATTGTCTTTATATCTTCTTTTGCCTTTATAGATTTGTGTTAAAATTCATCCCATAATTTTATATACGAACTCCTTCACTTTCCGTTTTCGGCCGACGATATTATGTAGTCAACTATTTGATTTCTGGCATAGAAGGTTGTGGTGCAGTATTAAAATTTATTTTCTATGTATGAAAATGATAAATCATATGTAATTCAAACAGTAGGTAAACTTATCGGTGTCACACTTATTTTTTTACTAAGAAGTTACTGATTGTAAGTTCGATTTTTTTTTTATTTAAGTGACAAAAATGAAAAATGCATTTCGAAAAGGATTTTAAACTGAAAACTCAAAGTCGCCACTTGGCAAATCTGGTGTTCCAATTCACCTTTGAAAATCCTTTTTTAAAAATAATTTTAACTCTTAATACTGATTTACAAACAGAGATTTCTGTTAAAAAATTCTGTTGATCGAATGGAAGGTATCAGAC
>NW_025882518.1:0-1101 GCF_002878395.1 Capsicum annuum
GAAACTTTTTTCTTGCTTTGAAAAAAAACGAGCTGAGGGTCATCCAGAACATCCATACTTTCGGGCTAGACTCTGAAATATCGTTCTTACGTGTACAAACTATAATCCCATGATTTACTTTTGAAATCATGTGTCATGATCATTATCCTAGTATGCGAAACGCTTTCGAAGTGAAAAATGTTCATAGGAATCACTTAGAACAAAGTTGAACTAAAAGACTTTGATTTGTCCAAAGTTTGTTATTCGATTCTACAAGGGTACACTTTGAACATGTATAACTTTTGATGTACGTAGAATTTTGAATCTTAAGACCTACCAAATTGTAGATAATTGAATTAGCTTTCCAATAATGCCTATTTCGCCTTAATCTGATATCCGAGCAAAAAGTTATGGCCATGCAAAGGGTTATATGTCGCCTAACAATCGCCTAAGGCCACCGGAATGGGTGTGCAATTGGTCATGCGACGCCCATTGAAATGCACCTTCAGGCTAGAATTTAAACATCGTTCCTATGCGTATAGAACTGAACTAAATGATTACATATTAATATAAGTGTGGTGATCAATCCTATAGTGTTGGAATACCTTTGAATATGAGTTGAGGTCACAAATCCCCTAACTCCAAGACGAGTTGAAAACATTTCTATCGATTAAGTTTTAGTGGATGTTTCTCAATTTGGGTCAACTTCCATCGACTATTAATCCTAGAATATGAAGAGTTAGAGGGCCTACTATATATCATATTAAATCCCATCAAATCTTCTTTCCAACGCCACCGACCATTCATCAATCCGAGTCCGAAGTCAAAAGTTATGGGTGTTTGAATGAGACACTGTCCAGACTATGCAATGGGGCATGCGACGCCTACTTAAGGCTATGCCATGGGCTGTGCGTCACCCAGCTTGACTTGTGCCATGGACAGTTTGTCATGACCCGAACCGGGGCCCTGTACGTGACAAACATCCCGAACCATGAAGTCCCGAGAGCCCTTCTAACTAGTAATCATGCAGACCATTGCTATACAAATAGAAAGTGCGGAAAATACATACTGAAATGGAATCATGATCATAAGTTTGAACTCAATTTATAATGTGAAAGTAAA
>NW_025882519.1:0-1709 GCF_002878395.1 Capsicum annuum
CTCCTTGGAGGCTCTGTCTTTCAGTTAATAAATTAAATAGACTTTGAGCATAACTCAATCTCAAAAATTAAATAGACTTTGAGCATAACTCAATCTCAAATCTATATGGTTAATAAACTGATAATTGTTTAAGATCATATAAGAAGACAAGTAATCTAATCGTCAATGGTCAACCAATGTGCATGAGACAGTTAACGAGCTTGTTTTCACTATATTTTTCTTAGTAAAGTTTATATGATCTTCAAAGTGTATTTACAAATTACCAGTGTGAAACGGGTCTAAGCATCCTCCAAACTTAAAAATTCAAATTAATTAATGTGTAGTATGTATAGAGTAATTTGAGACGTACCATCAATGAATATATGGTATGATGGATGAGACTCATTGATATTTTAACTAGAATATTTGGATTTGAATCGGTGGTTTTCCTTTCATATATTCTACATGACACAAATTTAAATTAGTCAGATCAGTAAAATTCGAATGGTTAAATAAAAAGGAAAAGTATCGTCCGAGGCGTTCATAGGCCAGTTCTGAATATCTTTATAGTTTAAATACTCAATGATGTGGGACATAATTATATTACTCAACAAGAAAATATATATACTCCATTTCTCTTGAATTTATTTTTTGTCCAGCACAAAAATTGCAGGTCTTTTAGCCTCTACCTTAATTAATAATTATTTCTCAAAAAGTGGTCCAAGAAAATATAATTAATAAGATCATATCACTTTGCTGGCAAACTTAGGTATTTGCATGTGTAATATATATATGTGTATACGTTCTCTACCAAGTGTAATAAACTTAGGTATTTGCATGTGTAATATATATGTGTGTACGTTCTCTACCAAGTGTAATATACATATATATATATATATATATATGTATATATATATATATATGTATTATATAGGTATATAAGTATATATGTATATACGTATATACATATATATATGAATATAGGTATATATATGTGTGTGTATATATATATACGTATATATATATATACGTATGTATACATACATATATATATAGAGAGAGAGACTTTAGTTTGATACCTAATTATCGATTGTCTTGGACTATATACTTGCAAGCATAGATAACAAAATCAACCCATAAAATTAAGATTCATTTAACTCTAGGTAGGTTTTATGATCCACTTATTTAATTCTCAATTCATTTTTGATTAGTTTAGTCTAACTGTTTAAAATCGGTTGATATGCTGTTCATGGGATTGACCTATGAGAAACTTTGATTACATATTTTTTAAGAAACTAGTCTTAACCACTTTGGAGCAACTATTAGTATTTGACTAAGTTTTTAAAGTGATTTTAAATGTATTTTTCTCAAAAATGCTTTTAGAACAAAATTACATTTTTTAGGTTTTGAAAATAGTAGAAGTTAAACCTCGTTTTGTCTGTTAGATTTATTTTAATCCAATCAATCATCCTTGGACGTAAGGTATTTCCAAACATATACTTAATTTAATGCATTATGTAACCACAGTATCTTTCACGTTAGTTAATCTAGAACTTTATAATTAATTAATTATTTATTTAAATCTTTTTTATTATTTAAATTAATTTTTTGATGCGTGCTTTAACATAGATTGTAATTTTATGTAAATGATGAATACGACTAATTGAGTTGCAACATAACATATTAAACTCAAACTAACAGGAAATTTTTCTAACATGTAAAAAGAAAAA
>NW_025882520.1:0-1304 GCF_002878395.1 Capsicum annuum
GCTTCTTGGGTCATGACTTGCATCAAGGAAGTCAGAAACCTATTTGTAGAGCTATAGAGTTCTCTACCAAATTCCCGGATGAGATTACTGATAAAACACAACTCCAAAGGTTCTTAGGAAGCCTAAATTACGTTGCTGATTTTATCCCCAACATTAGACAGGTTTGTGAGCCTCTTTATAAGCGTCTTAAGAAAAACCCAGTTCCGTGGAGTCCTGAGCAAACCAAGGCAATCGTAAAGATTAAGTCTTTAGTTAAGAATCTTCCCCGTCTAGGTATCCCCAATCTTGAGGCCTTCATGATTGTAGAGACCGATGCTTCGGATATAGGATATGGAGGTATCCTGAAGCAGAAGGTAGATGAAAAATCCTCGGAACAGTTAGTTCGATTCACCTCGGGAGTATGGAATACCGCCCAGAAGAATTACAGTACAGTTAAAAAAGAAATTTTGTCTATAGTGCTATGTATCACTAAATTTCAAGACGACCTTATTAATAAGGAATTTCTTCTTAGAGTCGATTGTAAATCTGCTAAAGAGATTTTATAAAAGGACGTTAAAAATCTTGTTTCTAAACAAATATTTGCTAGATGGCAAGCTCTCCTATCTAGCTTTGACTTTCAAATTGAATTTATTAAAGGAGAAAATAACTCCCTTCCCGATTTTCTAACAAGAGAATTTTTACAGGGCCATGAGACCAACACTACCGGGCAATAGCCCCAGAACAGAACAACAACGAATGGCTAGACCATTCGACTCTCCAGCCTCAACAAATCCATTAAGGCCTACAGTTCCACAAAGGCCTACTATCAAAACAGAAACACAAAACAAATACTCTGCTTTGACAGAGACCCAATTTCCTAAACTTCCTCCACCAATCCCAACAAAATTGGTAGACTTAAAAACAAATCTACCCCTAGATAAAGGGTCCTCAGCAAGCTCCTCCTCTGTTCAAACTAAACAGAGTTACGCCATGAAGGCCCCTGAGACCTTCGCACAAGCAGTGGATCCTACTGCAGTAAAAGTTACTCCATCCTCTCCTGTTAAAGAAGAATTCAAATTCATTACTACTCAGATAATGCCCATCATTGCTTTAGACAAAGCCTATGAAGGCTACCCGATTAACCAGCTAATCAAGCCGGTCTACACCAACAACAATTTTGTGGACACTGAAGATCCACTCAAAACCCGGAGGTTTTATGAAGCCATCCTGGTCGATACAGACTCGATTGAAGTAGAGCATTCGATGGATAATAATAATCCAGACTACATCAGCTACTCAAAGTTCACCATAAAGAGGGTATTAAC
>NW_025882521.1:0-3597 GCF_002878395.1 Capsicum annuum
TTTTTTCTTTTTCTTATCAATGAATAAATCTCTTTACTTGTATGACTTAGATGTCTCATATTTCTCAAAAAAGTGATTTGATTGATGGGATTTGGTATGAGATCGATGATCTCGATGAGATTGATATTCCAATCTTTCTTCTTAGAACGTATTGATTTGAACCCATAAGCGGGACCAAGCATGTTGCCGCCAGAAGCAGAACCCCATATTTCTTCTAGAGAATCTCCTAATTGTTCCAGAGCAACTAGAAAGAGATTCTTTAACCAGAAAGAATTCGGTTCAGATGTAGGATACCTATCCAGAAGTTTTCGCAACTCAATCATAGATGATGGAATCATCAAAGATTTGACCCTTTCGAACTCTGTCTGTAACTCACTAGATGTTTGGGAAATAAAGAGAAGATGTGTACGAACGAGATATCCAGCAACAAGAAGAAGGAAAAGGATTGAATAGAGGAACTCCCGAGCATTTGGCGATCTCAGATATGTCGATATCAATGGTGACTCATTATTTTGATGAATCATTTCTTCGGACAGAAGAATATTATGTGAACACTTACTCGAGATCTCACTTATTAGATTCCATTGTGGAAGACATAATTTTTTCTAAAGAATTCGCCATGATATACCTGATCCAAGCATAATATCAGGAAAAGTGGATACAAATTTTTGACCGCTACTTAGTATTGGCAATAGGTTTGAAAAAGTATCTAAAAATATCAAATTTAGATATTTGTACCCTGCCGAAGTAAGGAACCATGGCATATATGTTTGTAATAGATTCCATTTTGAGTAGAATAGATTCCATTTTGAGAGAGTTGAAAAAGCACTATCTCGTTGAAAGGTTCTATACATCTGCCCTTTATCAACGCATTTCTTTAGACAAAGACTCCGTTTTTTCCTCTTTTTGAATGATAAATCTTTCTCAGAACATGAAGTGTGAATCAAACCCATGTTTGAATTGAAATTGAGATACTGATGCAAGTTCTTCCCTTCTGAATCAGATAGATTATATCTGAAAGAGGTTGACAATAAGTTCTTTCAAAATTGACTATTTTCCCCTCTGTTAGAGGTGTTCCAGAAATGTCTGTGATCGAGTAAATAGCTCTACGAACGAATGGATCGGATCGACTTGGAAAATGGAAGGATTTGTACAAGTTATATGTTTCGTCACCACTTTGTGGAAAATCGTTAGGTATGAATATGTTAGATACCTGTGACTCGATTGGTGAAATAGTATCTCTCCCCCAAAAAACATGTTTTATTTTACCGACGCACAAAGAAAATATTTTGTTGCGAATGAACAAGATACTAAGGAATTGTCCATACATAAAATCAGAATTATTGATACGGGCCTTTTCCATAGAAAAGGGGAATCTTGTGTTCCAATAGAAGCAGAAGTGCTGGGGATTATTCAAGAATCGAAGTCGATTTGCTTTATAAAAAGAAGATATCAATGAACTTCTATGAAATGGTTTCACGGGATTCAGCCAATTGTCTTGATCATGAAATATCATTGAGAAATAGGAATCCGGGTTATCAAAGGATTTCCTGTGATTATTTCTAGTATGGAATGAGTCAATCATCAACTTCTGTATCTTATTGAACAAAAATGGTGATATTGTTCCTCCATTGATCAAGAATTTCGATTTTTGGGAAGTATCATGATCGTCCAATAAGAAGGGTTTCAATTTTTGGAAATGAACAACTTAAAGACCTATTGATTCTAACAACTGATTGCAGAGTTGATCATTCGGACCTTTCAATTCATAGATGTAGATCTCGGGCCTAGTAATGGGGATATTTTTGAAACTCACACTAAAAAAAAGAAGTGCGTAAGATAAAAATAAAAGCAACTTGGACAAAAAAAGAGATGACTTGGACAAAAAGAAATGAAGTAGCTTAGACAAATATTTTTTGTCGATAACCTCAGACCAATCAATTGAATATTAATTAATACGTAAATGATCAAACACTACTTGAAAATGGCTCTTCTGCTCTGAAACAGACTGTTCCAAATGTTCCTAGAAATTCTTGCTCCCATTGGACCATTTGTATCTATATGCATCAGGATCTCGATTCATGGATCTCTCGGTTCGAGAAATCAAAATAAGAGGCTCGAACCATTTCTTCTGACTCTTTTTCAAATTCGATAAATATTGGTTGATCGTATATTTCATTATAGTTCTATGATTCAGAGTATCCTTTCCTATTTGATCCCTCTGAATTCCATATTTAAAGTTGCGATCAGATCTATTCATTGAAAAGAATCGATTCAATACATTTCTTATGTACCCATAGGTACTATATTGGATTTGAATCATATTTCAGATCAATCTATATTGAGTGACTGCCTCCATTTTGTTGTTGCTAGAAAATACCACTATTTTTGGTTTTGGATCTTCCAAATCATTCCCGCAGGAGATCCGAACCCATTTTTTTCTGATCCTTCGAGAAAAAGATTCATTCTCTTCATAAAAAATAGGAGGTAGAACCAATAAAGATTTCTTTTTCGATTCATCCCTGGCCTCATTCAAGAATTATTTTTGATCCAATCCGCAGGAATCAATAGAAAAGGCAAATCCCTTATGATACACCAGATCCAGCTCGGTTATTGATAGAGTGAATAGATCTGTCATTTCTTGAAATCTCTCTTCTGATTCAAAATCGTAGTGTAACATGTATCCTCCCCTGTTCCGGTCATGGAATAGATGAAATAAATCAAAAAATAGATTTTTGTTCAAGAGTGAAATCTTATTGGAACTGTCCATATTCAGTTCATCCTTCGGAACCATATCACATCCCAGATCTGATGAAATAGGATGAATTAAGACAGTATTTTGTAAATACGTAATTATCTTGAATATATTAACCATTTCTTTATTTTCCGATCACCTGGAAGGGACAAAAGAAAGGTTTTGTTGTTTCTTCAACAATTTCTGATCTCTAGTGGACCTCTCAGTAGGATTCGAACCCAGATGAAGTTCTGACCATCTATCAGAGAAAAAAGAATGAATGGATCTTGTAGGATTACCAAGAAATTCTTCGATTTCTTCCGAAAATAGATGATTAATCATCTGCTTCTCACGTTCCATGAATAGTAGGGACATTGAGGAACATCCAGAAAGGCATTTCGGGAATCGGCCTGATTCTATCTCTTTTCGTTCCGTTTGAAGAAAGGAAGGATCCCAAAGAATCGATCTTTCTTTTCGTTGTTGAATCTCTCTTTGATTAATCAATGTGTGATATTCTGAATCCTCATTACTAATGGAATCCAAATGATCTCTGGATTGATCAAAAGATCCTTTTAGTTGGCTAGAATCCGTTACTTGAACGAAACTAGATCTTTTGGAATCATATTGAATATTTGACGATACATTCTGTACCTTGCTAAAAAACCGATCCTTGTTTACCAACCACACATTGTCTAACCAAATCCAATTCTCTCTCGATACGTTCCTAAAAAATCTGATTTGGGCGGATTCTTCCCCTAGCTAACGAAGAGATCTTGGCGGAATTGCCACATATGAAATTGAGCACAGTTTTGCAAAGAAATAGCCCACTTGTTTCTCGAGAAGAGATGGGAAACATGCTCAAT
>NW_025882522.1:0-1068 GCF_002878395.1 Capsicum annuum
CACACAGAATAGTTTTTTTTCAAGAGAAGAAGAAGAGTTTATAATCTGAAATTTCTGTAATTTCTATATCAAACCTGTGGATGAAAACCAGGTTATTTATAGCCACAAGATGCCTCTTTAGAAAGGAGGCAATGGTTCACTCCAAAGGTTGCACCTTTGCTGTAAGTTCATTTCTGTTCATCAAAGATTGCATCCTTTCCTGAACAGTTATATCTTTTCATGAATCATTGTGTCTTTTGCTGAATGGTTGCATCTGTTTGTTCAACCAGTGCATCAATTCAGTTAAAAAATAGAAAACAATGCATCAGTTATGAAGCAATGCAACATTTCCGAAGCAGTGCAACTGTTCTATGTCACTGTTCACGTAAAACAGTAGCATCAGTTCCTGCATCACTATTACTGCATGCATATATACATACGTAAATGGAGGATTAAACACAGAAAATATTTACTGCATTTTCTCTTGGCACTGTTCGGAATTCAAATAAAGTTTTCCCAAAAAGATAGATCTCAACGATCGATCATTTGACAAATCTAAATCCAAATCCAAATCTGAAGCCGAAGCCGAAGCCAAAGCCGAAACCGAGGCCGAGCCGAGCGAGCGACGACGACGAAGCGAGGCATCTCTATTTTCTTGCCTCACTTATCCATGTAGAAGTGTGTTTCACAATATAAACACTTTAAAGTTCCCTTCTTCCACCAATGTGGGAGAAAGAGTAAACTTTCCAATTTTTTAGTATACTTTCCATTTTGGTGTAAACTGAATTTTCCTCTTCCACTTGATTTCTCCATTTTCCATTCAACACACATATAGAACCCAACAATCCCCCACATGAATGGGAATGACTATTTTTCATAAAAATTTTACGGACAAGTATGCGATCATCAAGCAAAGATTGATTGCATCTTGATAAGTGGGTTTCCCTTTGAACTTTCCGTAGTGAACATGCATCAGATGCACTCGGTCAATCGGTATATTTGAGATCTTTGAACCGTCGAGCTTTAATGAACACCTTGAAAGCATATGTCACACAACCAGCCTTTTACCGTTTATGGTTCTTACGATTT
>NW_025882523.1:0-2280 GCF_002878395.1 Capsicum annuum
GTCATCGGTGAATACTATCAATGCCATTTCTGAATTTGAAAATGTTTGTGCCATTTCTGTTGACATTTTTGAGTAAAAGATTGAGAATTTGGGAGTTTTGGAATTTGGGTTTTGGTTAATGAGAAGGAATTTGGATTTGAATTTTGTATATTGGTGTGTTTTTGTGATCATATACTTGTATTTAGTCCATTGTTAGATTTGCTCAAGTCAATTTTAGTGATGTTTATTGAAGATGGTGGGGTTTAAATTTTGAAGCTTTTCTTGAAAAGAGATTGTTTTTTGATGATTAAACTGGTTAAAGATTAAAGTTGTTTGTTCTTTTAAACAGGTTAAAGATCAAAGTTGTTTGTTCTTTTGCTCTTTTTGATAGAAAACTGAAGCTTTTATTTTCCATCTAATTTTTTTGTTTGTACTAACGGATTAATCATTTGTTGAATTTCTATTTTGGTGCTTAAATATAAGTTCTTGTTTTTGTTTCAGAGCTTTAAAGTTTGAATCATTTTAGCAAAGTGTGTTCAATTTTGTTCTGTTTTAGAATTCCTTTTGGATGAAATGACAGTTTATGGGGCTTGGATTTGAGCTCTTGATATCTTTCTTTGAATTCACAATTACTTTGAATCAATTTTTGCAAAGTTTGTTCATTTTTAATTGTTTGTGAAGTCCCTTTTGAATGCAATGACAGTTTCTTTGGAATGCATATTCAAGAAAGAAAAAAAAAAGGAATGGAGGTGGGGGTGATGGTGATGGTGAGGGTGAGGGTGGGGGGCTGTGGAGAAGAAAGGTTAATATATATATATATATATATATATATATATATATATATGGTTTGAGGGATTATTTTTTTAAGAAAATATATTTACGTGGCTATGATGTGGCGCAAATGTGGGGCGAGTGTATTGCACTCTCTGTAGTGAGAGTGGTATAATATTATAAAGGTGGTATAAAATTCACTTAAAAGTTGTTAAGGGGTTATAGAGGATCTAAAGTAAGTTTCGTCTGCAAGTTCAGGGGTGATTCGATGTATTTTTTCTTTAAAAATAAAAGCAAGAGATAGAAGAGTAAATAAACGAAAAAAATAAAATAGAAAAAGAATAAAACAAAAAAGAAAAATCCATTGAAAAAGAAGTGAAAATCGAAAAAAAAAAAGATAAATAAAATCTAGAAATATAAGTGTAAAAATAAATCAAAATTAAAAGAAATAAAAAATAAAAATAGAAAAAAAAGAAGAGGAAAACAAAAATAGGAAAAGAAAAAAAAGAAGAGAAATAGAAGAGTCAAAATAAAGTGGAAAAAAAAAAGAAAAAGAAATTAAAATTAAAAAAAAAAATAATAATAAAAAAAGAAACGAAAATAGGAAAAGAAGAAGAAAAATATGAGAAAAGGAAAAAAATAAGAAAACAAAAAATTTAGAAAAAAAGAAAAAAATAGAAAATGATAAAAAAAAGAAGAGAAATAGAAGAGTCATATTAAAAAAATAATCTTTGAAATTAAATATAGTATGAGTTAAGAACAATTACTTTCCTTATTTAATTCTAGCTGATGCGAGTTAAAATATGAACTATTATTCATTTTGTCTATGTATTTATATAGCAACATTTTACTTGAATACAAAATATAATTTACAATTTTTCGTAATTATAAAACTATTGCTATGAAGTTATAATTAAAACTACAAAGTAGCTACTTCAAAATTTTTTCCAGGAAACTATTATTGATAACATATATGCTATTGTTTTCTTTCATAATTCATAAAGATACAGTAAAGAATGATCGGAGAAGTATTGGTGTTTGAATGTCGTTCAAGTTATGCTTCATCCGTTTATTTTTACTTGATACAATTTTTTTTTATATATACTTTCTTAACATTTTAAAAGAAATACGTAAAAATAAAATTGACATATATTACTACTATTAATAAGAGAGAAGAAGTAGATAACTCTTCGTCAACATATCTGCTTCTTCACCTGCTTCTGCTGTTCTGTAATTTTACTATATTATTCCTAATTAATTATTTTAAGTCATTTATATATAAGAAAATTAATAGTACTTGATTAAAAAAAAGGTAAAATAGACATTTATGACATGTCTGTTTCAGCTGCTTCAATTGTAGTTTTATTATATCACCTCAAATTAATTATTATAAGTCATCTAGGTATTAAAAAATTAATAATATTTAATAAATAATAAAATAGATATAAATGATAAATCAACTCTTGATATTTTAAATTAATATGATATCTTATAAGTCTAAGAATGAAGAAGTAGGCAACTCTTCGTCAA
>NW_025882524.1:0-1504 GCF_002878395.1 Capsicum annuum
AGATTTAGAAATTTTGTTTTTAATAAAAAATTCATAAAAAAATATTTTAATGAAAAAAATAATTAAATTGCTTGAGTGAATCTCTAAGTAAATAGTTAAAGTTGAGTAGTCATTTGGATTATTAACTCTGATTATAATTAATTTAATTTTTAGAGGGGAGAGAAAGACTCCGACGAAGACATTTAAGTAAAGAATTGGAAAAAAAGAAACACCTTGAGTTTGATGGAATCAATTTTCCACGAAATGTACCCAACCAATGGAAGACAATTTATGACTCCAGACATGACCTGTTGCTCATATACTTAACACCACTGATTCATTAAGTACGACTAGACAAATATTGTGAACCAGAAATCAAGCAAAGAAAAATCTATTATGGTTGCTTTGGAGTAATTCATTCCAAGAAGGCCACTTAGTCACTTTCACTGAAATTTTAAGTTGTCAATTACATAATGGTTTCTCCTGTGGAATTTTACTAAAAATCTTTTTTAGACTACTAAAATCTATGATTTATCTTCAAAGCAGTAAAATTCGGATATTTTTTAGAATGTGTTAGAGGTGCATGGTGTAAATTACTCTAATTCCGTTCAACTTCGAATGATATATATCGGCGGGATAATTTTTGTTTTAACGATATCATGTTGCTTTGTCGCCTAATGTAGATATTTACTCCGTGATTGTAATAGAAACTTCGCTGTAATTTGATTTCAAATCACTTGATAGTATGAGGTAAAGTAAATGGAAAAAAGAATCTCAAGTCAATGCACGAGTCGTTGCATAGAAAGGTCCAAACTTAATACAATGTTGTTTGATACTTTTCTGTTGAAAGCGTCAGTGTCCCAAGTCTCCACAAGTTCTCTAGACCCTATTGTCACGCACTATAACTGTCCTACATAATGCAGTATAATTCACTTTGAAAATATTATCTGCAAGAATCATTAATTACACCCGTAGACCTTGACTTACAAGAATCTGGAATCACAGTGGACAGAGTGTTTCATAATCACACCCGTTGTACCTCCTACCCCATGGTTATTGATGGAAGAGCCATCGATAGAGTTATCGCATTAGATAGGGAAGTCGTTTATGCTGCAAATACGAACTTGTTTCTGATACCGTTTGGTCTTCAACGCGAACTTTTCCACTCCAAAATGTGTCCTTTTTCCAAGAAAAAGTAACCTTTCTGCACATTATCATTAATGAGGGGGAGCCTCGGAGAAACTGGTTTATAAGTTGTTGTCATGCAACTAGGAGGTTAGATGAGGCTACGTGCAATAGACCCTTGTGGTCCAGTCCATCCCTGAACCGTGCGCATTGCAGGAACTTTAGTGCACCGGTGATACAAGACAAACAAGAGGAACACGAAACAGCCACAAAAACAGTCCAATACACCTTCCAAAACAGTCTACAAATTACAACAAATCGTGGACCAAATAGAGACCTCACTCGGATTCTAAAAATACAACAAGAATACAAGAAACAAAGGTGTATTTGACACCCAAAA
>NW_025882525.1:0-1549 GCF_002878395.1 Capsicum annuum
TTACTCTAAAGAGTTTTATTTAGTTCTTTCATTGTTCTAGTGTTGATGAATAGGGTATTTATTCTAGTAACAAGTCACCTAATACGTGTAAGGTCACAGATATTTTGTGAAATTAATCAATGTGCGAGCAAACGGACTCTTATACCACAATTAGTTAAAAAAGAAACGATATTTCCGCTTTTCAAAATGAATGGACTACTTTTATTTTTTAATCCGTTTTAGAAAGAATCGACCTTTTTCCTATCTTGATAAAATTTTAATTCTAACTTTCCACATGACGCATTTAAAATTAAAAAATTAAATGACATTTTGATATATTTGACGCAATTTTAATTTTAAACTACAAGATTCAATAATCTTTATTTTCTTAAATTTCGTGCTAAAATAAAATATGTCATTTATTTTTAAAATGGAGGGAGTATTTGTATCGGGTTATCGTATAGATCAAATGTGTTGGTGGGTGACCCGGTGGAGTGAATGGAATTTCAAATATAAACCCAAATTAGGGTGGTTTTGTTAAAATAGCCCAAAATAAAAAGGTTTTCTCAAAATAGCCTTAACTTGTTGAGTCATATTTCCTTGGACGAAAATACCCCTGACTAATGGAGTAAATTACATAAATGATCCTCATAAGATAACAACTCCATGTTTATATCTTTCAACTTTTATTTTTTTTTCTCTTTTTAATTTTACTTTGATTTTTATTTTTTATTTTTTATTTTCTCTTTTTATTTTTATTTTTTCTCAACCTTATTTTTTTCCTTTTTTCCTCTCAATTTTTTTCTTTTTTATTTTCCTTTGATTTTTTTTTTCTTTCCTCTTATTTTTTGTTCTTTTTAGTTTTTCTCAAAACCCTTACTTTTTTATTTATACCTATCAACGTCTACTTTTATAAAAAAAGGTTTTTTTATTTTTCTTTGACTTTTATTTTTTTATTTTTCTTGACCTTTATTTTTATTTAATCTTTTTTTTATCAACCTTTTTTTCTCTTTCTCTCTCAACTTCTACATTTTCTTTGATTTTTATTTTTTTAAACACTTTTCGTCATTTTCTTCTTTTTTCACAATTTTTATTATTTGTGTTCTTTTCTTCGATTTCTTTCATTCAAGTTACATCTCATAAGCAAGAGCTGACACTATCACATTATAAATACATGCAAATCTTGCATCGTGGGTAAGACTTGGTTTAGAAAATTGTTGAAATTGAAAACTTTTGTCCAAGAGGCAATAATTTATTTTTTAATTGCACTGATTAGATTATTAACATATATGCAACTCTTGCCTCATGGGCAAGACTTAGTTTAGAAAATTGTTGAAATTAAAAATTTTTGCCCAAAAGGCAAAAGTTTATTCTTTAATTGCACTGATTAGATTATTAACATATATGCAACTTTTGCCTCATGAGCAAGACTTAATTTAGAAAATTGTTGAAATTGAAAACTTTTGCCCAAGAGGCAAAAGTTTATTCTTTAATTGCACTGATTGAATTATTAACATATATGCAACTCTTGCCTCATGGGCAAGACTTAGTTTAGAAAATTGTTGAAATT
>NW_025882526.1:0-2321 GCF_002878395.1 Capsicum annuum
CTTGATAATATCGATTTGGCATTGAATGTCTTCGATAAATAGTTGAACCATTGCTAATGAGAACAAAAGCTTCATATTTTGGTTTGAATATTATATACAAAAGTACTTGTATGCATCAAATCAATATATTATGATTAATTTCCCCTTAAAATTGGTTTTGAGTTAGAAATCACACATTGTTCATCTAATAATTTTGATATGTGGTATACAATTAATAGATATACCATGATGCACACAGATAGATTCCTCAAAGAAGATGGAGATGTACGTTAGTTTTCCTAACATAAGGGGAGATTATAAGCAGCTATGAAATATGTTAGGAATTATCATCGGATCCTTATTCAAAAGATAATTCAAGTCAAATGCTGAAAGCATCTCATATTAAGCTGTAGGTGCTCCTATTTTGTGTCCCTAAAGGATAAAGTCTATACATATTGTGGTAGACCAATTGATTCCAAATGAAATAATCCTTGAAAAGGATAAGGAGAAAATAATTAAATAAGAAGGCAATGTGCTTTTGAAGAGCCTATGACATAACACTTCATGAAACCTTATATGAGGTTCAGGTACCTGAAAATAATAAAAATATGAGATCTAAAAATATTATGTCACACTGTGAACCAATACGAAATGTTATATCCTCAATATCTTTGATACAATATTGGCGCAATATTGTAAGAGATTACAAGGATCTAAATTCTATTTTTATTTAAGTATGCCACTACTAAAAAAATTAAAAAAATCGACCACAAAAAACCAACTATACAATGCGGTCGGAAAAAATCAACCACATATGGTAGGTTTTTAATTATTTTTTTTTTGTAAAAAAGCGACCACATGTGATCGCTTTTATATTTTAAAATATCAAAATAATCGTTTCAATAATTTTTATATTAATTATTATTTCTTTTATAAATAAAAATTAAAAAAAATAACAAAACCAGGCACTTGTGGTCGGTTTTCTTTAAAAAAATAAAAAAATATTTTTAAAGACCGACCACAAGTGGTCGGTTTTGAAAAAAATTAATTATTTTTTTAAAAATCGGTTTTTAATTTTTTTTAAAAAAATATATACTTTTAAAAAATCAACCACATGTGGTCGGTTTTTAACTAAAAAAAGAAAAAAGTGGTCGGATTTTAATTAAAATAAAAAGAAAATAATTTTTAAAAAACGACCACTTGTGGTTGGTTTTTAATGAAAAATATATATAAAATAATTTTAAAAACATTAAAATAAAAAGAAAATAATTTTTAAAAACCGACCACTTGTGGTCTATTTTTAATTAAAATAATAAAAAAATAATTATTAAAAACCGACCACATGTGGTCGGTATTTTATTAAAATAATTTTTAAAAAAAATGACCACTTGTGGGCGATTTTGGAATTAAAAAAAAAAGAAAAAAAGTAAATAATTATTTTTAAAAAATAATCATATAATCTAATTATTAGTAGTAGTAAATATAATATATTTGTTGTAATATAAAGACCGAATAATAAAACTTATTAAAAGAAAAGAAAGAGAAATAGAAAGATATTCAAATACACACACACACATATATATATAAGGAAGAAAATAGAAAGAGTAATTTTTAGTAGTAGTAGATTAATTGTGTGTGTCATTTACATGTAAAATGGAGAGGTATATATAGGCATTATATGCAGGGGTGTACATAGGTCAGGTTGGTTCGGTTTTTATTTTAAAAAAAATCAATTATGTCGGTTTATTAAAACTATAAGCCAAATCAAACTAACATAAAATTGATTTTTTTGGTTTAGGTTTTAGTCGATTTTTTTGGGTTTTTTGATTTTTTTGATTTTTTTTATAATCTTTAGTTTTTACAATTATATTGTGATCGAAGATTAGATCAAATATGTTTTCACTCATGTGCTAATGAAAAATCAAAATTATGAAAAAATGAGGAGCGAAAAACTCTCTTGAAACTAAAAAATGAGATGAAGAGTGAAAAGTTTATATTGGGTTTTCGATCATTTAATTAGCAATTAATAAATAAATATTATAACTTAAAGGCCCAAATCGAAATATATATCTACATCTACTTTTAAATTATTTAAAATTACTAAAACTAGTGAAAAGTTTATATTGGGTTTTCGATCATTTAATTAGCAATTAATAAATAAATATTACAACTTAAAGGCCCAAATCGAAATATATATCTACATCTACTTTTAAATTATTTAAAATTACTAAAACTAGTTGAAAGTGTATTTAAAAAGTAGATTATAATTAATATTTTATGTATAAAAAAGTTTGAATATGATGTATATATATATATATATATATATATATATATATATATAT
>NW_025882526.1:2421-12023 GCF_002878395.1 Capsicum annuum
ATATATATATTATGTCGGTTTGATTCGGGTTCGATTTGACTTTTTTTTTTGTTAACACCAAACCAAACCAAGAATGATTGATTTTTTTTTCTAACGCCAAACCAATCAAACCAAACCATAAGTCGATCTTTTTTCTCGGTTTGATTCGTCGATTTGGTTTGACTTGATGGTTTGGTCTGTACATCCCTAATTATATGCCTTGGAGATGAGGGTGAGCTACAGTAAATGTCTACATGGCCATCCACTATCCACTTATTTACAATAATATTAGATTATATATATAATCTAATATATTTACTTTATTAAAAAATAATCTAATATATTATTTTTTAAAATTATATTGATTACACGTAGTCAATAACCAATATAATAATAATAAAAATTAATAAATATTAGCTTTTGTGAAAAAACTTACACTAAAAAATATATAAAAAATAATATACAAATTACGTTAAACGTAATCTTTATCTTTTACTTATGTTTCAATATATAAAATAAATTTTTTTCTTTATATATATATATGTTAAATGACGTTAAACATGCATAATCTTTGTATAATGAATATGTGTATATATATCATACCGTTGGGATAGATAATTGAAAAATCATGTTTATAGTACGTATTTGAAAGCTGAAAGCTGAAAACTGATGTTTATAATACGTATTTGAAAGCTGATTTTATAGTACGTATTTGCAGCCATATTAATGTAATATATAACCGATAATTCACCAGAATATAATGAACGTGTTCTATTAAAAGGTAATATACCTGTGGATGTGATATATATAAGAAATACGTCGCATCATATTATTGAATAATATACTCTTGTACGTATGTGATATATATAGTACGTATTTAGAACTTGATATAGTCGATAATGTGTATATGTGTGTGTGTGTATACATATACACTACTAAAAAAAACAAAAAGCGAAGCAAAAAAATCGATGAACTGTGTCTCTTTAAAAAGCAACGAGAAAAGCGACACTCTCTGTCTTTTTTTAGTTTAATTTTATTGTTTATTTATTTTTTATTAATATCGACGGTCAACGTCTTAATATCCATTATTTTTTCACGGAATATTGTGCCAACTAATTAAGAAATAATTTATAATTTTTTTAATAAATGCGACGGATAGTGTTGCAATTTATTTAAAAATAATAATAATAAATTTTTTGAAAAGCAACGTAGTCCGTCGATTTTTAAATTTGATTTTTATTTTTGTTTATTTTTATTAAAAGCGACGGACAACATCTCTATAATTTTTGTTTTTTAAATATTAATTCTAGAAAAATGATGCTATCCGTCGCAATTTATAATTATTTTTATTTTTTACAAAAAGCAACGAACAACGTCTCTTTTGTTAAAACTAAATAAAAATTAATTTTTTGAAAAGCGACGTTGGTCGTCGATATTTGATATTTTATAAAAAGCGACAGACAACGTCGCTATAATTTTTGTTTTTTAAATATTAATTCTAGAAAAGTGACGCTATCCGTCGCAATTTGTAATTACTTTTTAATTTTTTAATTTTTTACAAAAGGTGACGGACAACATCGCTTTTGTTAAAACTAAATAAAAATTAATTTTTTGAAAAGCGACGTTGACCGTCGATATTTGATATTTAGTTTTTATTTTTATTAAAATTGACGGACAACGTTGCTATAATTTTTATTTTTAAAATATTAATTATAGAAAAATGATCTATCATAATTTTTAATTATTTTTATTTTTTCTGCATTTTATGAAAAGCGACGGGCAGTGTCGCTTTTGTTAAAAATAAATAAAAATTAACTTTATGATAAAAGCGACGTTGTGCGTCGGTTTTAAAATTTAATTTCTATTTTTATTAAAATTAACAGACAATGTCGCTATATTTTTTTTAAATATTAATTATAGAAAAGTGATGCTATCTGTCGTAATTTTTAATTATTTTTTTATTTTCATATTTTTTACAAAAAGCGACAAACAGTGCCGCTTTTGTTAAAAATAAATAAAAATTAACTTTATGAAAATGACACTATCCGTCGATATTTGATATTTTAAATTTACTACCAAATAAATAAGTTTTATATTTTAAAAAATAAATGCATTCAATTATATATTGAATACATTGATATCATACAATCGATTGATAAAGGTAATAATATACTGTTGAAGTTATAATATAATAATATAAGCTAAATTAAACGATAATTCATGAGAGTATATATGAAATACATTTTATTACGAGGTAATATACTCGTGCATTTAATGGATATTGAATATATTTCGAAGTTGATAGTCAATCAAATACATACACACACACACACATATATTAATAAGTGTAAAGAAGCAGGCAACTCTTCGTATTATCCCTAATTAATTATTATGAGTTATTTAAGATATGTCTTCCTCGCTATTTCAATTGTGATATTTGGCTGACTCTCGAAATTATATCAGTGTCGCTTAATTGGAATAGATGAAAAAGTATTATAAATCACAATAATTAAAAATGTAAATTATTTTTAAAATATAATTGACTATCAACGCCACAAAAGTGTGAACAAGAAGAGTATTATAGATTATAATAGCTAACAACTTAAAATGTTAAATTACAATGTCAACAAAGTATTATAAGTTACAACAGCTAATAGCTTAAAAAATCTAAAACCTATTAAAATATAATTTATTATCTAAATTTTAATTTAATTATTTTTTTTAGTTTTAACTTTTTATATATATATATATTTGAAATTTGTGTAAAAATATTATAAATTATAATAATTAATAATATAATTATTTGGAGATACATAAAAAATTTTGATTGACGTTTTATCAGTGCAGCAAAAATTTGAGATATATCATGTAAAACTTTTGTGAAAAGTAATCTAAATCACAATAATGCAACATTAATTGGTATACATTATTTGAAAATAGGAGTGTGCAAAAAATGAACCGACCGATAAACTGAACCGATAAAAATATTATTGGTTTATTGTTATTTGGTTATTGGGTTAACGTTTTTTAATGATTTTATAGAAAAAATTATTGGATTGTTGGTTCGGTTTGGTTTTTTCTTATTGGGTTATTGGATAAACCGATAACCCAATAAGAATATATATATATATATATATGACTTATTCTATATTTTTCTTAATTTCTTTTTAATCTCTACTAATGAACAAATCTATTATTTCAATTATACAAACTCTTAATTTCTCCTAAAAATATTTAGTTCAAACTTGAAGATTCTTGTAAATTAAAACAAATTATGTAGGAATTTTGTTTGCAACTGAGATTCGATTTTTTTCATGTTAGTTACTATTATTTCTATTTTATGAGTATTTTCTTATCGGTTAAACCGAAAATCGTACAGTTAAGAACTAAAAATCGATAAACCAAAAACTGATAAAAAATATCTTATAGGTTTGGTTATTGGCTTAGCATATTTAAAAATTGAAAACCGATAAACCGAACTGATAATATGTAAAATCGAACCGAACCGACCGATGCACACTCTTATTTGATAATTTCATGAAAAATAATATAAATCACAATAATTATCAATCTAAAATAGAGAAAATGGCCACCACCACCACCCCCCCTCCAACCTTTACCCCAAATCTCAACTACACACTTATACTTTGCGGGAGTCCTTTGACCCCCTTGAACTATTTAAAAATGGAATATATACCTCCGTAAATGCTTACGTGGCATAGCGAGTGTATCTCACTCTCCTTGAGAGAGTGAGCACCAAAAAAAAAAAAATTATTTTCACATTTCTTATATATATATATATGCATTTTTTATTTTTTTCTTTATTTGATTTATTCCTTATCTTCTCCTTCTCTCCATTTCATACTGTTTCACCATCTTTATCTTCCTCTTCCTCTTTCACATCTCTATGTTCATTTTTTTATCTCCATTTTTATTTATACCGCAAATTCAATACTTTTCCCACCATTAATTTTTTAACTATCATTTTTAGACCCACTAATTTTTTCTTTTTGTGAAGATCGGAATGGCTTCACAGCCGCAGGTGAAGCTTTTTCGGCCACCGAATCAGTTCCAAAATAAACATACCTGTGATATTCACCAACCCCATAAACAATTACACACATATTCATCTCACAATTCTCTGAAATTTTGAAAAGATTAAAGTGGTCCTTGAAGTAATTTCTGATGAAAAGTGAAAATTAGTTCAAAAATTTATGTCTCATGAGGATTTCGAATCGAGTGAAATGATTCCAAACCATAAAATCAATATTATATCTCAAAATCAATATTCATATTTTGTTATAAATGTATTTACATTATAGTAAATGTCTATCAAGATCTATCAAGATCTACTTTGATATTAATTAGGATTTGAAGCATCCGTCTTTTACTCAAACTAGGAGTAAATTTCCCCTATAAATAGAGGAATTTTGTTCATTGTATTTACAATCTTATGATCTCTCATCCCTCAAGAAGTAATAAGAATTATTCTCTCTTCTCTCTACTCTTCTTCTTTGTTCTTTCTTACTTTATAACACGTTATCAGCACGAGACTCTGCCAAATAAAGTGAGATTATAAATCTAAAGGTCAAGGTTAGTAATTCCTTATATTATTTGTATTTTTCTATTAATGATGTAATTAATGTTGGATTTGAGGAAAAATAATTGGTTTGGAACCATTTATGTTTTAAATTCATTCCTCAAGAACAATATTATCAAAAGGGATGATAATATTTGGGTTCAAATCTCATCGATTTATGCCTAAGACGCCTTTATATGGATAAAATATTGAGTTTGAATCTCAATATACCATATTGATGATATTATGATGGCTAAGACAAAATAATGGGTATTGGGTGAAAAGTCACGAAATTCGACCCATTGAATATGCTCCATTCCATGAAGTAAATGTGGTAGCAATATATGATAAATCTGAAATATGACAACTTACTTCATTCTTGAGATGTATGTGGTAGCAGTGCATAATATATCTGAAAGAAGATAAGTGATTGAATGCACGAATATAATAATGATCATCAAAAGTGATGATATTTTCACACGCATATATGATTATAAGATATGCTAGAGAAAAATTCTCTACATCATATGTATACCTCGATTTGCTTCTGAAGTAGCAAAATCTTAAAAGAGGTTATAAGCTATCATAATTTAATAGGCTTAAGGCACGATTATATTTCATTTTTGGGGAATGAGAAACTCATTAATGCAAACGTGCACTTGATTGTGATTGTATCACAACTCACCTCCGAAAGAGGTTGAATAATTTTGAAATCTACTTCTGAAGTAGTAAATCTGAAATTTATTCATGTAATAGTAAATCTGAAATTTACTAAAGAAAAAGTACATGTCATGGTAAACTTGAAGTTTACTAGAATAAAAGTTCATAAATTGATATGAACGATTGTGACATCTCGAAGATGTGCATGTATTGAAGAACTAGAAGATTCTTCAAGAATTGTTTATGTCGTTTGTTCTCATGACAAGTTGGTTGAACCAACTAATATTGGGATTGGATCCCATCAAATCTGAAAATTATAAAAGGTGAATATGGACGCATTCATCTATCATGTGATATGTTGAAAAGATGCATCAATAAGATGATCACATGTACATTTATGGTCAACCTACGTTTGACATTCATAAAGTTACTTTTTCAATATAAATTGAGCATAATTTTTAGATTGTGTAATCAAGATAATTCATCTTGATGGTGATGGTTTAGCATTGAATGTCTTCGATAAATATCTAAACCATTGTTAATGAGAACAAAACTTAATGTATTGGTCTGCAATATGATATATTGCAATAGCATTTGCATGCATTAGACCAATAAATTATGATTATTTCTTCCCTCTCAATTGGTTCAAGGTGGGGAACCAATTATTCCATCTAATAATTTTGATGTGCGGTATACGATTAACGAATATACCATAATGCACAACTATGGATTCCTCAAAGAAGTAGAGGATGTATGTTAGTTTTTCTAACATAAGGGGGAGATTATAAGCACTATGAAATATGTTAGGAATTATCACCAGATCCTCATCCAAAAGATAATTCAATTAAAATGCCGAAAGCATCTCATATTAAGCGCAAGTGCTCTTATTTTGTGTTCCTAAAGGACAGAGTCTATGCATGCGTGAAACGTGGTAGACTAATCGATTCCAAATGAAATAGTCCTTGAAAAATAAGAAGCAAATAATCATAATAAGATGGCAATGAACTCTTGAAGAGCCTACGACATAACACTTCATGAAACCTTATGTAAGGTTCATGTGCCTAAAAATAATGAAGTGATGAAAAATGTTATGTCGCATTTTGAACCGATACAAAATAATATATCATCAATATCTTTGACACAATATTGGCGCAATATTATGAAAGATTATGAGGATCTGAATTCTACGTTTATTTAAGCATGCTGACGTAGAAACATTTATCAAGTGACATGAAAGGATGCATTTTGGTAAACGTAAAACTTATTTGATTTGCAGTCTAGGCACTTGAAGATGTCACTCATGAAATGTTGAATATTGTCACTTGACAAAACTTATGTGAAAACTTTTAAGGATTCAAATTGCTTGAAGCATATAAAAGTTTTTGAAAAACTTATTTATTATCCTTATATTGTATAAGCTTATTGCTTGAACATTATTGGAACTCTTGGAGAGTTTTCAAAGCAATAGATTATTTGCTGAAATTTGAAATATATCGAATTGGATTGGTTATGAAGTATCATATCTTAGTGGAATTGATGCACTCATGTACCTTGCAAATACTACAAGGCATATAGCATTTTCAGTCAATTTGTTAGCAAGGTATATTCTTGCTCCTACTATGAGACATCAAAATGGGATAAAACACATGAGCTTGTTTTATTCTAAAGATTGCAGTCCCGATCTTATTGGTATATTTTATTCTAAATTAAGCTTGGTCTCAAATAGGCTATGTGTTCATATGTGGTGGTACTGCCATATCTTGGAGATATACAAAATAGTCTATCGTAGCCACTTCATCGAATCATGCTGAGATAATAGCTATTTATGAAGCAAGCCGAGAATGTGTATGGTTGAAGTCCATGATACCTATCATTCGAGAAAAATGTGGTGTGAAATATGACAATCTACCCACAATTTTATGCAGAGATAATTCAGCATACATAGCACATCTTAAAGGAGGATTCATAAATGGAGATAGAACGAAACACATTTTGCCAAAGCTTTTCTACATACATGAGCTACAAAAGAATGATTATATTGACGTGCAATAGATTCGTTCAACTGACAATGTGACTGATTTATTCACCAAGTCTTCTCCAATTACAACTTTTAAGAAGATGGTGCACAAGATCAGGATGCAAAGGTTCAAGATGCTCTCATTAGGGGGAGTTAATACGCGTTGTACTCTTTTTCCCTTACGAGGTTTTGTCCCACTAGGTCTTCCTTGTAAGATTTTTAATGAGGCAGCCGAAATGCGTATTATTAGAGATGTGTACTCTTTTTCCTTCACTAGATTTTTTTCCTACTGGGTTTTTTCTAGTAAGGTTTTAACGAGACACATTATCTACCAATTAGACATTCAAGGGGGAGTGTTATAAATGTATTTACATTATAGTGAATGTCTATCAAGATCTACTTTGATATCAATTAGGATTTGAAGCATCCATCTTTTACTCAGACTAGGAGTAAATTTTTCCGATAAATAGAGGGGTTTTGTTCATTGTATTTATAATCTTATGATCTCTCATCCCTCAAGAAGTAATAAGAATTACTCTCTCTTCTCTCTACTCTTCTTCGTTGTTCTTTCTTACTTTATAACATATTTAAGTTTTTTTTACACTATTTTAATATTAAGATTGATTTTAGAGTTGTGGGTTTCTTGATTTTGTCTGTTTTAGCATCAAGATTGAATTTTGAGTTGTGGGGTTTGTTGAAATTGTTTGTTTGTTGAAATTGTTTGTTTTAGCATCAAGAATAAATTTTGAGTTGTGGCATCTTTGGGATTTATCAACAATGATGAGACAAATGTTGGAGAATTATCGAAGAAAATGGGAGAAGGTGATTTTGTAAGTGATAGTGAGTTGTTTGGGTGAAATTTTATTGAGGGTTAATTGAAGGTAGATGAAGTCATCATCTTCTTCTGAATCTTCATGTAAGAGTGAATTGAAGTACATGCTACAAATGCCCTTTTGAATCTTTATGCTAACTGTGGGAATGTGATAGAGGCATGCAATTTTTTGATGAGTTGGATGGTGATAGTGTAGTGTCTTGGACATCTTTAATTGTAGGTTTGGTAGGCAATGGTTTTGATTCCATGGATTGAAGTAGGATAAAAATTAAAAAATGATAAAAATGATTAAACATTAAGAAAAAAGTAGGATAAAAATGATTTTTTATATAAAGAAATCACAATATTGTGTGGTATAAGCTGATAGGCGCGTGCAACTCACTCACTTGTACAGATCTGGACATGAGTTTTTAGACAGGAATATATTCCATTTTTAAATAGTTCAGGGGGTGTCATAGGACCCCCGCAAAGTATAAGTGTGTAGTTGAAATTTGAGGAAAAGGTTGGGGGAGCTTTTGACCATTTTCTCTTCTAAAATATTTGAAAGATGCAGAAAAAAATTTCTTAAACTTTTCAGATTCTATCGAGATCATATTATTTGCGATAGAGCAATATTACTTGAAAATTACGTAGAAAGTCATATAAATTCAAATCAAAAGATGTCACCTTAATTAATTATTCTTATTATTACTATTATTACATTTATATCCAACTTATTTCAAATTTATTATTGATAATTTTTATATAATATTTTTGATGTGATATACTCATATATGAAAATAGTCGATACAATTTTAGACAAATTGATGTCAATTTTTTTTCAAAATTAAAACTCAATTTTAGCCTTTTTATTAAAATCCTTTTAATCTCAACCGTAGATCAAATTTCATCCATCGGCTGAGATCAACCCTCTCTATTCCCTTTTTAATCCATCCCTACCTAATCCATTCAACATTAGCCGCCTCTCTCACACTCTCTCTCTGCTCTCCCTTCTCTCTAAAATAAAACTGTTGCCGCCGCCTTCTACCGGCGCCGCTGCCACCGCACCACTGCCTTCCCCCATTCTTCTTGTAGCTACCGCCAAAACCATCTCCCTTCATCTCCTCCGTGAATCAAACTACCGCAGCCAATCGCCGCCTCCCACCGGAGCAAAATCTTCCCCACCATCCGACCAGCACGCCCAATCCCATAGCAACCGCTTGCTTTCGTGTTAATTTTAGGTTGTCTTCTACTCCTTTGGTTCTTCTTTTTCTAACTCATTTTGTGATCTTTGTTTCTTCTTTTAACATATTTTGTGATCTGAATTTGACGAAATTCGATTGAAATTTTTTGATACACATGTGGGTTCAAATACTTTCTTACTACTAGATACACACGTGGTATGCCAAATAGTGATAGATTCTGGATTCAAATTGTTTCAATTTGACTTTTAACCCTGAATTTGTTTTAGTTCTAAAATTATGACTTCAATTTTAATATTTGTTGAAATTTTAGTAAGTTTTCACATGTAAAAATTTATTCTCAACATAAAAAAA
>NW_025882527.1:0-1656 GCF_002878395.1 Capsicum annuum
TAAGTCATTTACTTTATAAAACTACTGTCACCACTCAACAACTATAATCACCTCTTACAACTCTGTTCAACATAAACTAAATTTACTTTTTTCTCTCCCAGCTAAGAAAGAATTTAAGTAACCACCAATAGAATAGTCACCATTAGCTCTAAAAAATTATGTAGAAGGGACATACATGTCAAGTTGGAATGAACGATTAACTGTCTAGCTATACTACTACCACATCTTTACATAATTATAAATTGTTAACAAAAAAATGAAAATCATAAATGCAATTGTCAAAAAGAGAGCAAACATGCACCAAAAAGTAGAAGCGCATAAAAGAACCATAGACATAGAGAAAACAAAATGAAAGAGGAAGCTTAAGCTCACACCAACTCATCCAGATCATTCTAAACTGAGCAGTGGAATGGAATTAGGAAGAGGAAATGTACATCCTCTAACAACCTGACAACATTTGTTGCTTCGTCAAAAATCATTAAACCTGCGGAAATCAAAGGAAACAATGAGACATACAAATAGGACTAAGATTTTCAACAGTCAAGAGAAGGGAGCTCAGTGCAACAGATATTTAAGAAATTAAACCGATGAAGGATTGGAGATTTGATCACCACTTATTATTCCAACAAATTGTAAGCATAATAATTAGTCGAGAGAAAAGGAGGAGTATTAAAAAGCAAAAATTGATATCTTAAAAATGAAATATCATGACTATTAATACTTAGCAGCAAACACATTCTTATAGCTTTTTTAGAAAGTCATAATTCAAATCCTTATCTCTAGGGTGAGCCACCGTAGCTCTTTCAAGCAACATAAAAGTATTCTTTGTCCATTATTTCTCTTGAACTCCAAATAACACTATTTGCATTTGGAGATCAACTGACTTCTAAAAACCCTTAATTTCAAGCAGAGAGGAGATCTTAACTCTATTTGTTGGGCTATACCTAAACAAATTAAAATACTATTTCTTACCTCTCCATATGAGGCATTCACATATCACAAAAATATCTTCTTTGTTGTCCTTGCCATTATCCTCTGCTTGAACTCTAAAAGCCCAACTTTTATACTTTTTGATTGTTCGCTCTCATTTGCAACAGAAAAATTATATTGTATTAGAAGAATCGAAAACTGCTCTTTCATCAAATTTTTTTCTGAATTGAAACTGAAAAAATGAGCAAAAAGAGGATTTGAAAAAAATATTGAGAAGAAAACCATAAATTGGAATAAGTAAGAGACGTGATTAAAGCAAACACTGAGACATCAGATGATTTGTGAATGAATAGTTATGGAATACGCGTAACAGTAGTAACATGAATTGGGAATAGATGCTTCTGGGTGTATTTGTTTTCTGTGAAATTACTCTTTTGCCCTTGGTTGTTCCTGGGCTCATGCTTCTATATAGTAGAAATTGAAGTGGTTTCAATGCTTGGAGTGCGTTGCTCCCAACTGCAATTTTGGTGCAAAATGGCAAGAGCGGGGGGGAGGGGGGGATAAACGACAATGGTGCAAAATGGCAAGAGCGGGGGGGGGAGGGGGGGATAAACGACAATGGAAGGAACTCTTAAGGAGAATTTCTTCAACACTAGGCTTGAAACATGTAACAAATTATCTTCCTATGTTCTGTGCATATGGCGATCATGCGCTCAGTTTCCTTGA
>NW_025882528.1:0-1024 GCF_002878395.1 Capsicum annuum
TTTTGTGGGCACTTGGGTGGACAAACGGGTGAAATGGCACAAATGGGGCATTTTAGGCCAAATCGGTGTGCTATAGCCCACGGTTTCAGGGGTGGACCTGGGGGTCCGTGCATGATGTGGGAAGAAAATCGATCGGGGCGTGCCAGGGAGGTTGGGATCATCCCAGTGTGGTCCGTTTAAATTTTTATGGCCATTTGGGAGGACAAATAGGTGAAACAGCGTGAATGAGGTGTTTTTGAGCCAAATCGGTGTGCTATATAGCCCACAGTTTCGGGGGTGGGCCTGGGATCTGGGTGTGCTGTGGGACAAAAATTGATCGGGGCTTGCCAGGGAAGTTGGGGATCATCCCAGTGTGGTCCGTTTAATTTTTTATGGATATTTGGTGGACAAATGGGCGAAACGGTGCAAATAGGGCATTTTCGAGCCAAATCGGTGTGCTATATCCCACGATTTTGTAGGTGGACCCGGGTTCCGGGCATGCTGTGGGTCAAAAATCGATCGGGGAGGCCCAGGGAGGTTGGGTATGTTTCAGTGTTGTTCGTTTAAGTTTTCGTGGCTATTTGGGTGGACAAACATGTGAAACGACGCTAACGGGACATTTTCGGGCCAAATCAGTGTGTTATATCACATGGTTTTGGGGGTGCGCCCGGGGTCCGGGCGTGTTGATGGTCGAAATTTGGCTGGGGCATACCACGGAGTTTGGGGATTATCCCAGTGTGGTCCATTTAAATTTTAGTGGCCATTTGTGTGGACAAACAGGCAAAACGGCGCGAACAGGGCATTTTCAAGCTAAATCGGTGTGCTATAGCCCACGGTTTTTGGGGTGGGCTCAGGTTTTGGGAGTGCTATGGGTCGAAAATCGACTGAGGCATGCCTGGGAGGTTGGGGATCATCCCAGTATGATCCGTTAAAATTTTTGTGGATATTTGGGTGGACAAATGGGCAAAACGGCAGGAACAGGGCATTTTCGGGCCAAATCGGTGTGCTATAGCCCACGGTTTCGGGGGTGGGTTTTGGGCGTGTT
>NW_025882529.1:0-2410 GCF_002878395.1 Capsicum annuum
GATAATAGCTTTTCCCATTCCGTAAGAACTAGCTTATCATGGCTACTGTGATATTATCGTGACCTGCTTGTACTTCTTGCTCAGGAACTCTTGACAAGGCACAAATCAACAGTAGCTGAATTTCTTTCGAAGAATTATGACTGGGTAATGAAAGTTAATTATTTGGATACATGTTTGTATTGAACATGTCTATGCATATTGTTTTAACCATATATATTATTTCTTTGGAAGAATTATGCTGCCTGTGGCTTTATTTTTGTCAATGTACATAATGCTCCCAAGCTACTTCTTCAGTACTAGTTCCTCTTACACTATTAAGTTCTTTGTTATGATTACATGATTGTGAAGTAATCTTTTTTGTTGTCGAGTGTTGACCCCGTGGGCTGTAGTGTTAACTCATACACCGTCTTGTGGTGATCTGGTTTCAGTTTTTTACAGAGTATAACTCAAAGCTTCTCGATGGAGTCTAGTAACTACATAGATCACCAGAAGACGATTAGCTGTCTTAAGGTAACGGATTTGCCCCTCTTTTATGTGGAAATATATTCGGTTAAATAGTTTTTGTTTCTTTGGAATCTGTCACATTTTGTAAGAAATCCCAGTGCAAGTTACATTATGAGTCATTAACGTACGAAAGTGCATTTCTTTTGTTAAATAAATCCTCCGGATCGATCTAACACAAGTGAGATATATTCTGCTGACTTGAATATGCATTTTGTTGGAAAATCTCTTTCTCTTCTTTTTGCTCGTTTTCCCTTCTCAGGGATGTTTATTTGCAGTTTTGTTAACAACTCTTTAAAAAATACATAGCAGTGTTATCAAAAGGAAAAAAGCTCTAACGTCTGTTGGGGCTTTAAGCACAAATAAAGTGTGTGCTTTAGTGAAAAAAAAAAAAGCGCAAAGAAAGAAACAATACAAATATATTATACTATATATTTGGTTCAATTTGTTTGAATCTAGATGTAACCATCATAGAGAGGTACACTTCGACTGTATTGAGTAATGATAGTAAGTTAGTACTCCCCATGAGTACGGTCTATGGTGATATAGTATTCATGCTTAGCGAGTTTGCTAGGAAGTACGAGGAGAGTGGTATCGTTAGTATCAATCTATGAGTCTATAGTATGGATGAGAAAGTTGTAGGAGTGACTCCCTCTACTGAGGATATAATTCCATTACTTATGAAGTCATCCGTATGGAATTTCCAATAAATTCTGCAAAGCCTATCAATGCTGATGATATCATACATGATGAGCATAGCGAACCGCTCCCCTCCCCAACCCCACCCCGCCCCCTCATATGATGGCGGTCAATAAAGGGAGAAAAACAGGTTGAGCGAAAAGCTTTCATTGTAGCGAATCTCGAGACATACTAACAACCGGTGAGGGCCATACATAAACTGTGCGCAACGGGTCTCATGTTTGTTCAGAGGCGGATCCAGAATTTTAAACTTGTGAGTTCCCAAGGGCTCCTTTCATGCCACTAAGCTATCCCTTGGTTTAGTTATGGGTTCTCACCTATTAATATTTATAACTTTTGGTGATTTTTATATGTAATTTTAAGCCTTACGGTAGTGGATGTGGGTTCCCGGGAACCAACAGCTTCTAATCTACATCCGCCACTATGTTTGTTCTCCCTAAAGTGCCTGTCAAGTACAATAGGGTGGAAACCTATTTCATAGATGACTACTCTCAAGTTAAATGGGCTAAAAATCTTAATCTAATCCTATTTAAGCAGCGAGTTGAGATGGACTGACGTCAAGAGTCAAACCCATTTTAACGATTCCATCTAAGATCTTTCATATTTAACTTAAACATGGCACTTATCAAAATATAAAGGCATAATGCCTAACAAGTTTAAGTGTCTAACTATGACTAATAAATAGAGGCTTAATAATACATAATTGACCCCTTAAACTTGTCAAAATATAAAAATTTAGATGCTCGGACTAAGTTTTGTTTCAATTAAATATTTCAACTCCTAATTAAATATTCTAATTAGACATACTTGCAGTTCAAAATTTGGACAAATTTTTTGTATATGTTGTCATTTGAAAATGGAGGAAGGAGTTTTTTTTTCAAAATTTGTATTGAGTATCTTATTGAAATACTTTAAATGAAAAGGCCATAAAATCTCCATTATATCTCAAAAACAATTAAAACAAAATAAGATCATATATAATTTCAAATAAATCCTCAATCACAATTTTAATGTGAAAAACTAACACAAATATCAGAAATACATTTGCACTTTCTCACAATCACAAACCATACAATCTAAAATGCCTCTCAAAATACACATTTTTTTCCTTCTACTCTCTATATTTTTATATCAAATTATTTCGGTGAACGATTTCACTGTTTAAAACTACGCAACTTCAAAAACTTTCAAACCATTATCGCCGACCGAT
>NW_025882530.1:0-7615 GCF_002878395.1 Capsicum annuum
CGAGGCAAAAGAAAAAAAACTGATTTGATTATTTAGAGGAGTTCAAACCTATCTATCGATAGTTCCATCATTTTGATATTCAAAGCTAACAATTAGATAGCTATAAATTCATCAACTAGGAAATAGATTAAGGTTCTGCTAGTTTTTATAGTGTTTAATTTATTAGAACAACTTTTCTAACTCGTTAGCCGTCACAATGTTGGAATTACTTTATTCTTTATTCTTAATTAGAGGTCTTGGGTTCAAGTCTGGTACGAAGAAAATTTTGTTGGGAGCATCACCCCCAGAATGGACCCTACAATGCGCGATTCAGATTAATCGAGATTCAATATAGATATTGAACATCGAATGAAAAATTAAAAAAGATGTTGACATATGGTACCCCGGATGAAAAATTAAAAAAGATGTTGACATTTGGTACCCCATAAGGGAGCAGGGATCGATTCGTCTGCAGTCAATTCCTCATATTGTCATTCAAGTATTCCACTAAAGTCATTTATTTTTTTTTTGTTCTAATAATGTTATTCAACTTTGTAAATTTTCCTTACAAATTAATAATTGCTAAAATAATTATCATTCTTTAAAAGGAAAATACCCAAAATAGTCCCGTAAGTTAATTTTTGAATTGGAATGATCCATGTTCTTTAACAATATGATGTATTAATAACTTTTTAACTATAAAAATTAGTGCGTATAATTTTAATTCAACTTCTATTTGTACTACTAAAATAATGTAGTCCACCAAAAAATGTGATTTATATTGTTGAAAAAAACTTATGTTCACTCTATTTATTTGAAAGCTTAGGAGTTCAACGATAAATAATGTTTTATACTTATTTATTTTATGATTAATTTTTATTTTTGGATAAAATAGTTCAAATTTAGTTGTTAATTTCTTTTAAAAATAATTGTCAGAAAATTCATAATTCATATAGAAGATGATGAATTCCTTCAACCTCCCGACTCTCTAGCTAGTAGAAAAACAATCATATATAAAAAATTTAAAGAATTTCTATAATAAATTAAAATATTGATGAAGGATATCATGATAATATCATAAATTAATCAACATGAAATAAAATTAGAAAAGTTCATATAATCATTGTGTAATTAATTTAAAAATTTTAAAGTTTTCATATATTATTTTTGTCAATTTTGTGATATTATTTGAGAAAAAACTATATTACCTCTTTAACTTGACTTTAAAAACTAGATACATATCTCAATTTTTATTTTTATTTTTTGCTTTTTAATGTTATGATATGTCTTTTTAAATTTAATTACTTCCTCCATCCCATTTTAGTTGATCGTCTTACTAAAAATAAATAACTCATATTAGTTGATCATTTACTAATCGAAATAGAATTAAGTATTTTTTTTGAATGATACCCCTACAATTCATAGTATACATTAAAAAGTGAACAATTTCAATTTCAATATTCATTTTTATGATCATATCATTAATATTGCTAAAGGGTAAAATAACAAAAAATTTCATTCAATTTATAATTTTTAATCACCATGTAAAATGAAATGTGTCCAACTAAAAAGGGATAGAGGGAGTATGTAATGAAGTAAAAATGTGAAATATAGTTGGAGGCCTATTAATATTTCAAATAAAAGAATAAAGATTATTTAAATTTACAGTTTAACTTAAGGGACTATTTTCCTCATTTTTCTTACAAAGAATAAGGACTATTTTAGCAATTGTTAGTTTGTAAGGAAAATGTACAAAATTAAATGACATTATTGTTGGAATAAAAAAATAAGTGACTTTAATAGGACATTTTCCTAAGTTAAATGACAATATGAGAAATTAAATCGATTCGCCTGTCAATGATTCTCATTCGAGTTTATCACACTATGTTTGTGTAATGGAGTTTATATTTACAGTATAATTTATGATATACTGCACCAAAAACGAATTTACATGCATATTTAAAAAATAGCAAGTGCCGACCCCTCACTCTCACTAAAGCAATCAAAAAGATAAAATAAAAAAGCATATGCTACACATTAATACAAATAAATGTATTTTTATTTATTTATTAACACTGAAAATTATCCAAAAGAAACTTTTAACAAGTTATACATTACTCCTATATACTAAGTAAAACAAAATGAATATTTATTTAGTTTTGCACAATCTATGTTAATCTATGATAATATGTTAGTTATCGTTTTTATCAAGTTATTAAACAATTAGACAATTTCTTTTATCATTAATGTATAGAACTTGTACGTGAAAAATATGTACTAATAATTTAGTTAGACACTTAGGGCCGTTTGGGATTGCTGTTACAAAACTGCTTATTTGAGAAGCACTTTTATAAATGACTTTTCAAAAAAGTACTTTTAAAAAAAAGCAATTTGTGTTTGATAAATTTATTCGAAAAGTGCTTTTGATAATCAAACTATATTTGGATAATTTTTTTCAAGAAGTTTTTTTTTTTTGAGACAAATGACCAAAAGTACTCTATCAATAGGCTTTATTACTAAAATCAATTTATAGAGAAAAAATATTTTAAATATCTATGTTAATATTTTTAATTAATTTTTTTATTTAATTAAAAAGTACGTACACTAAAATTTTCAATCAATATTTATATACCTAAATACATTAAAAAAATTAAATGGTGATATATTACTTAAATAATTTAAATATTACTTAAAACATCAAACAAAAATGAATACAAAAGTTATTTCATAAATTAAATCACTAAAAGTTAGCAAACACTATATTCATGCTTACAAATATCTAAATGAGATAATATCTGTTATTTGTTACCTTTTCTTTTGGATATGTTTTTACCGTTTCAATTGTAAAACTAAGTAACCAAATTCATATATGTATACTACCTGATGACAAATATTTAAAATAAAATTCTATCTATTATTTGTTATCTTTTTTTAATATATTTTTACAGTGTCAAAATTTACTACGAATAAACAATCATCATATTCATATATATATATATATACACACACTATATTTTAACAAATATGTCACTTTTCATGAATTATTTATTTAAAATTAAATATTCGGAAAAAAATTTATATGTGATGTCAAAATATAATCTTGTAGTGTGATTAATCTGTCAATTGTTATCATTAATAATAATAAAATAATTTATATATTCTTTAGTCATCATCATCAATAATATTTTCAAATTTATTTTATAAAAATGAGTGAAAATAAAATAACAATATATAAATCATAAAGAATTATGACGTAAATATGAAATTTAAAATTTTAAGAATCAAACGTTAATCAAACTTGTAAGACATGTTAATTAATTAATAAGGTACATATGTGTGTGTGTGAGTGATAAGGGTATTTTTGTTATAAAAAAATAATTTTCTGCTTCTGCTTTTTTTGAGAAGCAGAAAAACTGTTTCTGCTTATTTTTAAAAGCATTTTTATAAGTTTATCAAACACTTTTTTTTAAAAAGTGCTTTTTTCTCAAAATAAATGCTTATTTTGAGAAATAAGCAATTCCAAACAGAATATTAGACTTAGTAAGCTAAGGCTAAGCACGTCTATTATCTCCAGTTGAAAAAAAGAAGTTACTGATAATTCAAATGGTTACAAAGAGCATTGGGAAAAGCTAAGCTTTCTAATTAGCATGCTTGATTGGGCTTTTTAGGAAGTTGAAAGTGTTTATTTAAAAAAACATAAGGTGTTTGGTTAAATTTGTAGAGAAAATGAATAGTAGCATAAAGGCATTTTTTAAAATTTTGTCGAACACAAATTAATGTCAAAAAGAAATCAAATTGATTAGTCAAAGATACATTATTGAGCTCGGAGTTTAAAGGTCAAGTATTTTCATTCAAAATCCCAAAGGGACATATGAAAATGAAAAAATTTCAAAGCGGACCTTGTCTATTAAAGATTTGGCAAAGTGTAAGGTAAAATCGTTAAAAGGTAAATGAAGTCATTGACCTTATGCTTTGCTAAAAAAATTTATGGGAATTGAAAATTTAATGACATCGATGTACTCCTCCGTCCATCTTTCTTTGCCCACTTTTTTAATTTTGGAGTGTCCAATAATACTTGTCCTATTTATAAAATCAATGAATAATTTATCCAATTTTACCTATTTTACCCTTGATATTAAATACAATACATCACTCATTTCATTTTTCAAAGTAAGAAAATTATTATATTCAAAGGATGATATAGAAATCACTCATCTATTGATTATTTCTTAAGGCATATGTCATGTTAAAAGAGAACAAAGATTTATGGACAGAGGGAGTATTTGGTGCATGGTTGGAAAACTATTTTACTTTACAAGGTAAAACATATTCCTTATCTTATTAATTTTCTTTTATAAACTCACTCATTTCATTCATTTCTTCCTCACATTATTTGTTTGTTCACCCAAACTCACTATCTGTGGGTTCTTCAATAATAGAAGAATATTCAACAGATGCATACATGTCATGAGTTTGTAGATTAACACGATTGTCAAAAATTTTAACGGTAAGAAGAAATAAAGATAAAGAATCATCATTCCAAATAGGAGTTTCACCAAATATTGATTGTCCGTTGGACGCAAAATAATTCAAATGTCGATCAAAAATAACCACTACATCTTCCGGATTAGTAATACTCATTTTACTCTTAAACAACCTTATTCAAACGATCGTATTTGAGAGATAAATAAAATGATTGAACCACTATAGGACGTCGACTATATCGCATCAAATCCTCATCACGTAAAACTTCACCACCCAATGTAAATTTACTCTTATCTTATTATCATATATCTTAAAGTAAGAAATGAATAACATTCAACAAATATTTTGAGTTATATACTTTGACAAATTCTTTTTGAATTGATGCAAATGAAAGAAACATACACTCACTCTTTATATAGCACCATGCGATGAATTTTGAAGTTGTTATAAGGCAAACATGGGATCCTATACCATACAAGGTGAGAGTTCATACTTGACTTTCCATCAGCCAGCAAAAGGGAATTTATTCCCTCCTTTGTCAATAGTAAGTCTCATCTTGCAAACACTCCTTTCCTAGAAAAATTTGTTCCTTATTTTTTCAGTTAAAAGATAAGTGACTCAATTTACCTTGTAGTATAAAATTGTAATTTTACCTTGCACTTTATCAGATAACTAACAACGTTAATTTTTAATGGTATTTACCTTATTCGTTTTGGATTTTTTTCACTTACATATGGTCTTCTAGAATTTTGAATTAAAAAGTTGACCTTTTAGGTTCAGAACTCACAAATTACTTATCTAAATACTTTATGAAAAAATAATTTTGATAAAAAACAGTTTTCAAACTAGCAGATTTTGCAAGTTTGGCCAAATAATTTTCAATTAATTAAATAGGTACTAGCAATCAATAGTGAATACCCAACCAACAAGAATTGTGGTGGAGTGATAATTATTCCTTCATCCCTAATCAGAAGTATCAGACGCTACTAAAAAATTTGGTAAAGCCAACCACAAGAAAACGATCACACAATGTGGTCGAAAAAAACCGACCACAAATGGTCGGTTTTTTTATTTTTTATTTTTAAATCGACCCCATGTGGTCGCTTTTATATTTTAAAATATCAAAATAATGATTTCAATAATTTTAATATTAATTATTATTTATTTTACAAATAAAAATTTAAAAAAATAACAAAACTGACCACTACTGATCGGTTTATTTAAAAAAATATAATAAAAAATATTTATAAAAATTGACCACTTGTGGTCGGTTTTTATTTTTTTTTTTTAATTTACTTTTAAAAAAATCGACCACTAGTGGTCAGTTTTTAAAAATTCTTTTTAAATTTATTTTAAAAAGAATCGACCACAAGTGGTCGGTTTTTGTAAATTTTTTTTATAAAAACCTGTGTTGTAGGTTTAGGACGGATGCTGGAGCTGGACAAGCTGCGAGAAAATGCATTTGTCGGAACTTCAACAGCTACTGGACCAGTTGGCAAAAGGTTTCAGAACTTGACAGGGAAAGAATGTTTCAAGAATTTAATGTAAGGATTTAACTTATCGACTACTTAACACTTTGTTAGAACAAAAGATTGAATATTATACTTTTGTTTTTGTTGTAGAAATTTTACTGGTGGGATGATGCGAATGCATATGTTATAAAGAGAAACTTTTTCAAAAGATATAGATCCAGATTTAACGATCTGTTGTATTATGTCCGAATTAAGTTGGTAAAACCTGACTGGATTAGTGAATCCTTATGGCAACAGTATATTCGCCTTTGGAATAGCGAAGAATATCAATTGCTGAGAAAAAAGGAAAACAAAGCCCGGGCATCATCCAAAGGTGGCTTCCTATATACTGCGGGTGCCAGAAGTACTATTGCTGTGCTGGAAAAAATGGTATGTAACTTTTACAGTTTTAATTGTTTGTTTCTATTTAAATTTTTTATTATTTGAACATTGATAATTTTTTCATATGCAGGAAAAGGAAAAGGGTAGGAGCATACCACAAGATGAGCTATTCGAGGAGACTCATTTGAAAAAAAAGAACCTGATTGATGAAGATGTCTGGGTTGAACCTCGTGCAAAAGCTTCCCATGTAAGAAACAAATATTGAATTTATGAATCTTTTTCTCAAAGTTGATAATATTCAATTATAACTACTTTAATATTTTTTGACTTTTAGTATTAACTTTACTTTGAATATAGGACAAATATACGCAGCTCGTTAGTGAGCATCGTAGTACTCAAACTCCTAAAAGTCAGGGTGATCCACTACCCCAACATGTAGAGGAGGAGTTATGGGAAAAAGTTGTGGGTCTTGCAAATAGAGGCCATTACTACGGATCCCACAAAATATATTTTGGCGAGAGTATTAGATGTTCGTCCGGCCCTGCATACTCTAGCTCTTCAGTTGATAGAGAAACCATTGAAAGATTAGAAAATACGGTTTCTAAACTCACTGAAGAGCTTGCGAACAGAGAGAGAGGACGCAGAAGAAGAAGGAGGAAATATCATCCCAAATCAGAATGCTGCAGGAGCAGTTCAGCTCTTTCATTCAGACTGCAGGGATTATTCCTCCATGTCCTGGTGATGCAGTTCGGGCTGCAAAAGGTCTACGCCCCCTTGATGATATCAACACAGATGAGGATATGGAAGACGGGGACGAATTCGATGAAGATGACTTTTAGTTTTTTGACTTTTATATGTGTTGTACTTTGAATTTAGACATTTTGTTGTAATTTGTACACTTTTGAAACTATTGTTGTAGTTTTTATACTTTCACTTTTGTTTGACATTTTGTATGTGTTGTACACTTTTGAAAGTATTTAATTTGGTTTGTTGTTGTTGTTGTTGTATTGCATGTTGGACAATTTGTTGATTTTTATTTTTTTAAAAAAAATTCCAGAAAAATCGACTACTTGTGGTCGATTTTTCAAAAAAAAAGTTGCAGAAAATCGACCACTTGTGGTCGTTTTTTTTTTTAAAATTATTATTTTTTAATTTTAATAAAATAATAATGAATTTTAAAAATATATATTTATTTTTTAAAAAATCGACCATAAGTGGTCGATTTTTAAAAAAACTATCACTACTTAGGAAACAATACACCACTCACACCTCACAATACACGATCTGTGAACCTCACC
>NW_025882531.1:0-1809 GCF_002878395.1 Capsicum annuum
TCATAAACTGAAAAGATGAGGAAATAATTATCAAAATAGCGATCCGTTTATACATCAAATCAAGCTGGATATATAGGTGGGTGCTTCTTACTACTTTATATTTAATTCTATATTATAATTTTCACTTATGTTTTTCTTCTTCTTATTTTTTGAGTGTTTTTTAAGGAACTAGCCACTTGTTATTTTGGCAAAGAAGTTAGCCTAAAATTAAGTCAAGTGGCATATTGAGAACTAGCCACTTGGTATTTTGGTAACAAGAATCTATTGTTGGCAACAAAATTTGTTTTGGTGATTATTTTAGTGAATAATCAATTAGTAATCAAGCAACTTAATGTAAAAAATTACTATGACCAAAAAGTCATTCCAAAATAAAAAAATATTTCAGTAGAGATGTCATTCCTTAAAATATTTGAACAATTAATTTAAACAACATAAATAATAATATTATAAAAATAAATATTTATGATTTTACTATAATTGAGTAAATCAAGACAATAGTACAAAAAATCAATTAGTAAATAGTAATCACGTAACTTATATGAATAAGATTATAATAATCAAAAAGTTATTTCAAAATAAAAAAATATTATGAAAAAGATGTTATCCCTTAAAAAATATATATAATTAATTTAAATAATAATGTTATTTAAAAAAACATTTATGATTTCACTACAATTTAGTAAATCAAGAAAGTATTACCAAAAAAATCAATTCGAGAATAACTAATTAATAATCAAGTAACTTATATGAAAAAGATTATTATGACAAATAAGTCCTTCCAAAATTAAAAATATTATGAAAAAGATGTCATCACTCAAAATGTGTATATAATTAATTTAAGTAACAATATTATATAAAAAAATAACATTAAGAAAGTATCTTGAAATATCAATTAAGACAATAATCAATTAGTATTCAATCCACTTATATGAAATAAAATATAAGAATCAAAGAGTTATTCCAAATTTAAAAATATTATGAAAAAAATATGATCACTCAAATGGTAATTTTGGACTGCAAAATGGAAGAAATTTATTTCAATATATTTCAAGTAATTTTATTTAAAAAATATGCATTCATATTTATTGGAAGGATTTTCATTTGATATATTTTAAGTAATCTATATTTAAAACAATATGCATTCATATTAAAGGATTTTCATAATTGAGAATAACTATCATTGAATAATTACACTGTCATTCTATATTAGGAAATGAATAAATGATAGTCTTGAATTTAAAAGGAAGGTAGATTGAAAATAAATAAATACTGAATTTTTTTAAAAATGAATATTACTACACAAAAAAGATTACATAATATTTATCTAAAATAACTACTAAGATTTTATAGTCCTAATTAGTATTTGAAGTCAAATAAAATTTTGCCTTACAAAGTTATTCTTTAGTTGACCAATTATATAACTTTATATATGTCTGTAAGAATAATTTTGGATTTTAAAATAATCAAATTTGATAAAGATACTTCATTTTAATGAACAAAAATTAATTTAAAAAGATTAAATTATCTTATATAAAAATTTAAACGTCCAGATCAATAAACTAAATTAGGAATAAATATTTCTTAATAATAAAAATATCAATAAAATTTATAATAATTTTTATATGATGAAATGTAGGTGTGAGTTACTAATTATATGCAATTGAAGTATTACCATAAAATGCATATTTATATGAAAAAAAGTATTTATTATTTCATTCAATGTAAGCCAATTAAGGAAGCATGACAAATTTGATTGAGAAATATAAATAGAAAATGAATAATCAAATAACAATTATATACATGTATATG
>NW_025882532.1:0-1168 GCF_002878395.1 Capsicum annuum
GGATAGTGATGAGAAAGGAGGAACAGGTGATATCAATAGTGTCAATTGACGAATGGCTTCAATATTTTCATCTCTCTCTCAATCAAGGTCAAGCTTCAAAGTCATGATCCTAGCTTGAAGGACCACTTATTTTACTTCATGACTGTCTTGTGCAGCTTCTAGTTCAAAATTTATCTCAGCTGAATTATTTTTATTTTCTTTTTTTTCAATAAGTTTTAGCCCTCCTTATTGAATCAGGTAGAGCAGCATGATTCATCTGTTCAAAAACATCCATTATTGTTTGAAAAGTTAAACCTAAACTAGGACTGAGAAATTCTAAAAGATCTAAGCCAATTAGGAACTAAAAGGGTGAGTATGTCCCTTTTTATTCTTTAGAAATATATGCTGCATGTGATTGATGATCAAGCTTGGCTAATCCATGGTACATAACTGATATTTTGGTTGAGAGAGAAGAAGAAATTTCTGGTGTAGAATTAACATATTTGTACACAACCATTTGGATAGAATCAAAGAAAGTTTGGTCAACCAATTCGTCAGCTTTATAAGACAAGGAGAGAATGAAGTGTGAGGAATTGAACATGTGTACTCAACTGTTTCAATTTAGACAACCTATGTTTATGTCAGTGTAGAACATACCTGATAAGAAGAACTTTATAGTCACAATTGCTTGCTTGTACCTATGTTTTTGCACAATCTAATACAAAATTAGGTTAGAAGATTCAAAAATCTGGAATTGGGACACACAATTAAATGTGCAAGACTGAATCGAATAACATTTTAGCTAATAAGATAAAAAATAAAAATGATTATTCTAGTCAATCATTGAGGGGAGTTTATGCAATTTTAATCATCCCCAAGTCTAACCTACTCTTTTCAAAATGCTATCTACTTAGTGCCAGTGGTCCATTGTCAGTGAATTAAATAATCAACATCTTTATAGGCCACAAGAGTGAAATTGTTTTTCTTTGGATGCCATAGTCCCAAGTTATTAATTTGTTATTCCCCCTGTCGATATGCCCTCAGTCATGGAACAGGTGGTACAATATGTTTCTGTGCATGCTCATCAGTTTCACTGTCCTCCTCTTAACTTCTCTGCTGCTTACATTAGTCCACAAAGATTCATATGAACCAGGTCAAGCACTTGGTCGTACTTATATGATTCTTTGTT
>NW_025882533.1:0-1420 GCF_002878395.1 Capsicum annuum
CCAAGGATATTCTAAAACATAGTATAATTAATCCCAAAATGAAATATAATGGAACATTGACAAATTATTTTCGATAATGCCAGCCTCTTGGCTTATTACAATGCCAAGGCCGACACCAATACCTATCCCGCCCATACCAGCCCAAACAAGTACCACAAATCCTTTAACTAAAAGAGTAATAAATTTTGGTCGGGACATGCCTCTAACCATAGCCAATACGAATACCCAAAATAAAGTTAAAATGTCTAGAAATATCCATAAAATGAAATGGATCCATCCAAAAGGATGGAAGTACACCACTTCAGTCCAAATATTATCCCTGAGTCAATCACTATGTAGGAGGAGTAGAATGGTCGGTTTCTGCATATCGTGGGTATACAACAGCTAGTAAACAGGGTTAACGAGTGACCACTAGCATGATCTCAGGGTAAGGATAAAGTAATACCATTTATTAAACCAAGTAAAACCATCCATATGCATACAAACAAACAAACATATATCTATATACATAACCATGCGGAGAAAAGGAATCGGGTTTGGCATACCTTTAAAACCTTTATTTGGGTTATGTAGCTTTGATATCCTAAACCACCCCCAGGCTATATGGGTTCAGCTCCCCTTGCTAAACAGTCCCCAGTGCATGTAGCCGCACGATGAGGGAAGTATCCCATGGGATGAATAGTATATCCCCCAAATAAAGTATGACATCATGCACACAGTCACCAAGACCAACCTCATATCGACAAGTATGAGTTTCCAATTTTGATCCCTCGAGGACCTCTACCTTCCACAACTTTGCTACACATCCTGCCATTATTGCCCAATTAAAACAACTTTCCATATAACCAAACCATTATCCATTTATTAACCAAAACCATTAATATTGGTATCGTCATACTAATCCTTACTTGTAAGTATTATCCATAGCCAATTATATATAGGCTTAAGGGGACTTTCAAATGCCCTTCTATTTACCATATTAAACCACTTGGGAGACTTCCATGTTCCCGACAAGCATATCAAAATTATATTTTACCATTCCAAACCATTTAAACCATGCATAATTCCTTTATCAAGTTTAAAACAAGCAAAAGTTCCATTAAAAGCAGTCAATGCAATGAACATATCTTTATATGCATTTTGTCAAACACATTGGGGCCATAATATAATCAAAACCACTTACAATTACCATAAAACTATTTCAATGCAATCCAATTATCCAAACCCCCAAATCATATTTGATAGCCAAAATCATTTAATAGTAAAACCATGAAAAACATTCATATAAACCTTGTCTTTAAGTAAAATTAACAATGAGAGAAAAGAGAATATCTTAAACCAAGATGATGACGAAAAAAATCACCAAGACAAGCCCCAAATTTATCCTTTTGTTGAAACCCTAGCTCCCTTTGCCCAAAAG
>NW_025882534.1:0-1761 GCF_002878395.1 Capsicum annuum
TTTTACTTTCTATTCAGGACCCTCCTGAAAAATGGGATTTTACTTCTATTCAGAACCCTCTTGAAAAATGAGATTCTACTTTATGTTCAGGACCCTCCTAAAAGATGGGACTTTACTTTATGTTCATGACCCTGCTGTAAATTGGGATTTTACTTCTATTCAGGACCCTCCTGAAAAATGAGATATTACTTTATGTTCAGGACCCTCCTAAAAATGAGATTTTACTTTATGTTCAGGACCCTCCTGAAAAATGAGATTTACTTCTATTCAGGACCCTCTTGAAAAATAGGAATTTATTTTCTATTCAGGATCCTCCTTAAACATTTTATTTTACTTTCTGTTCAGGACCCTCCTAAAAAATGGGATTTTACTTTCTGTTCAGGACCCTCCTGAAAAATGGTGCTTTAATTTTTGTTCAGGACCCTCCTGGAAAAAAGAATTTTACCTTTTGTTCAGGACCCTCCTGAAAACTGAGATTTTGCTTCTGTTTTGGACCCTTCTGATAAATGGGATTCTACTTTATGTTCAGGACCCTCCTTCAAAATGGGATTTTACTTTATGTTCATGATCCTCATGCAAATTGGGAATTTACTTCTATTCAGGACCCTCCTGAAAAATGGGATTTTACTTTACGTTCAGGACCCTCCTAAAAATGAGATTTTACTTTATGTTCAGAACCCTCCTCAAAAATGAGATTTTACTTCTATTCAGGATCCTCCTGAAAAATAGGATTTTATTTTCTGTTCAGGACCCTCCTAAAAAATTTGATTATACTTTCTATTCAGGACCTTCCTAAAAAATGGGATTTTACTTTCTGTTCAGGACCCTCCTGAAAAATGGGGCTTTAATTTTTGTTCAGGACCCTCCTGAAAAATGAGACTTTACTTTCTATTCAGGACCCTCCTGGAAAAAAGAATTTTACTTTTTGCTCAGGACCCTCCTAAAAATTGAGAATTTGCTTCTGTTTTGGACCCTGCTGAATAATGGGATTCTACTTTATGTTTAGGACCCTCCTACAAAATGGGATTTTTCTTTATATTCATGATCCTCATGCAAATTGGGATTTTACTTCTATTCAAGACCCTCCTGAAAAATGGGATTTTACCTTATATTCAGGACCCTCCTGAAAAATAGAATTTTACTTTATGTTCAGGACCCTCCTGAGAAATGGTATTCTACTTTATGTTCAGGACCCTTCTGAAAAATGGGATTTTACTTCTATTTAGGACCCTTTTGAAAAATGAGATTTTACTTTATGTTCAGGACCCTCCTGAAAAATGAGATTCTACTTTATGTTCAATACCCTCCTGAAAAATGGGAATTTAATTTTTGTTCAGGACCTTCCTAAAAAATGGGATTTTACTTCTATTTAGGACCCTTCTGAAAAATGAGATTTTACTTTATGTTCAGGACCCTCCTGAAAAATAAGATTCTACTTTATGTTCAGTTCCTCCTGAAAAATGGGACTTTAATTTTTGTTCAGGACCCTCCTGAAAAATGAGACTTTACTTTCTATTCAGGACCCTCCTGGAAAACAGAATTTTAATTTCTGTTCAGGACCCTCCTGACAAATGGGATTTTACTTTATATTCAGGAACCTCCTGAAAAATGGGATTTTACTTCTATTTAGGACCCTCCTGAAAAATGAGATTTTACTTAATATTCAGGACCCTCTTGAAAAATTTGATTTAACTTTCTGTTCAGGACCCTCCTGAAAAATGGAATTTTACTTTATGTTCAGGAGGGTCCTGAACATAAAGT
>NW_025882535.1:0-5497 GCF_002878395.1 Capsicum annuum
AAACACTTCATTTGGAATTGATAAATAGGGTCCGGGACATCCTCTAAACTCCAAACAATTTATATATTCAAATGGAAGTATGTCATAAAATGCAACTGTTTAAATTTTTCAAAAATTTAAATACATAAGGAAACAAACAGTTAAATAGTACAGGCCCAAATAGTTAGTCAAATAAGTAAGTTCAAAAATTTTGTTATAACCTAGTTAAATCGCCGATGGAGTTGCCATTTTTGTTTTATCCTTTTTCGATTTCCTTTAAAGAAAGAAAATAGTTTTGGCCTTCTTTAAAACTATTTCAAAAGATTCAAGAAAATCTTGAAATAATTTTTAAGAAATTCACAGAATCGCCACTTGATTTTTATAGAAAAAATCAACAAAAACTAAAACGAGTTTCAAAAATAGATATAAAGCTTAAAAACTAGAGAAACTGGGTAAGGATATAATTAACACCCTAAGAAGGTTTCAAGGCACTTAGGAGCGTCCGTTTAAAATGGTTTGCCAAAAAGAACTAACTTGACTAACTAAAAATGATTAATTTTTTGCAAAGACTTGAATCAAACTAAGTTTCAAGTTTTCTTTGAAGTTCAAGAGGAAAATAATTTTCATTTTTATGAAAAAAGAAGGAGATTGTATAGTTAGTTTTGTTATAGAAAATGCATTTGGAAGAAATACTAAGAGAGTGTTAAAAGTTCTTTGCTAATTTTTGAAAAGTTAATTTTCAAAACAAATTAGTTTCTTAGATTTGGAAAAAGTTAATTTGATCTAAAATAAACTATTAGTTATCTGAACAAGACAAATAAAATACATAATCTTTAAAAGACTTGTTTGAAGGAGAAAATCGAAGGAACCAATTTAATCTGCCTTAAACAATATAGATTAGGTAGGAAATCATGAATTAAGTAAAAGAAAACTAAGACAAAATAAAATGACAACATCTTAGGGAATTTACCTAGATTAATTGATTTACTGTAATACCACACGTTTAAAGATAACTGTGCAACATATGACTCCTTTCCTTATATTGTATACACAACATACGAGTCGTATATTATAGTCATATCTAAGACAGTATGAAATGGTGTAATTCACCATATTATTCTTAGCTCAGTTAGCTCCTAATTGCAAGTATAAGAGGCTTAAAACCTAAAAAATTCACTAATTGTTGGGGACTTAATCATTTTTAAGGCCACTTAACTTTGGGGATTTTTAAATTGGTCTTACCAACCCTGAGACATTTTTTTTTGAGTTAATTCATATTCAGGAGTGTAATAAGCATGTCTCGGGGAAGTTTTGGATTTTTCAAACGAGGATTGGCTGATGTTTGGATCATGATTCTAGCAGTTAACCGCGATAGTGCTATATCGCGGTTTTAATTACGATGACACTCTCATTGCGTTACCATGACCCTATAAACCACATTACACATATGAATTTAATTGCCTGAGCGGCAATTATGTCTTTTTCCCTCAACCCAATTCATCAAATCACGAATTATATCATTAGTTAAGGCATTATTTGCCCATATTCTTCAATTCTCCTCTCAAAGAAACCCTACTTATCCCCAAAGATCATTAAATTTCATTACTTTCTCTCCAAGGAAACAAAGAATTCAAGTACCCAAATCCAAGAACCTTCAAGAAAGTTTCAAGATTGACATTTTTCTATCAAGCTTAAGAGCTTAAGGTATGTCTAATGTTCATCCATGGGCCCTTTTCACCCATGAAATCCAAGAATTCCTTTATATTTTTAAATTATGAGTTTTTACATGTTCAAGTTGAATTATCTCCATGAAACTATTAGTGATTTTGATTTTGAGTTAAGTTTACAAGTGTTTTCGATGAGATAAGCCATTACATGTTTTGAATATTGAAACCTTCATATTCACATCCCAAATTCATGGTTTTAGTAGTGTAGTGATGTTATTATTGCATTCTTTACCCATTCCCATGCTTAAATTCATGACTCTTATGCGTTTGATGAAATGTCTAAATGATTGGTTTTGAGCAATGATCCCCTACTATGGTTTTAAAAGCTTTATATGCCATCATTGTTATTTTTAATCAGTGTTAGTAGGTTTTGAACACTTGATACCTAATTTTTTACATTACTTCAGTATATTCAGAATGATTTTAGATAAACTATGAGCATTATTATTCAGTCAGTTATTTATGATCAGTTGTTTGTTCAGTTAAGCTTATCTCAGTCCAGTAATCAGTGTTAGTTCAGTTGGTTGTAGGATTTAGCACCGAGCAGGGAGATCATGAAGTTAGAATTATTTCCTTAGTAGTAGTCCCTAAGTTCCAGAACTACGTAACCAACGTAGGATTATGAGATGTTACCCGCCAGTTTATGTAAGACACCAAATTTTTGGGCTAGTCTTTGAACTATCGTTCCTACCTGTATAAGTTATAATCTAAATTATTCCCATGTGAATTTAAGGTTCATGATCTTTATCCTTATGTTTTATGTGCTTTTGAGGTGAAAAATATTCATAAGAATCACTTAGAACAAAGTTAAGCTTAGAGCCTATGATTTGTCCAAAGTTTGGTATTTGATTCTACAATGTTCATATTTGAATGTGTATAACTTTTGATATTTATGGAATTTTTCAGTTCAAGACCCACCAAATTATATATAATTGAGTTAACTTTCCAACAATAATAATTTCACCTTAATCCGATACCCGAGCAAAAAGTTATAGCCATTTTTGTGAGAGAGGTAGTAGCTGTGCACGATTAGCATGTAACGCATGCTCCATTTCGGTGCTCTAGAGCATACAATGCATGCTCTATTTTACCCTTGAGGTTGCCAACTTTCATTCATGTTTTTTCCAGGGTCATTTCAGTCCTTTCCCTCACCTAAAACCGTCCATAACACATAATTTCAGCCCCCAAAAGCATTAGATGCACTATTATTCATCTTATATCGCAAACAAAAACCCTAGCCACCTCCCAAGAACACCAAATTAATTATCTTCTCTTCAATAAAAGCCAAGAACTCAAAGTTTCCCAATTCAAGAAAGCTTTCAAGGTTGTATTTCTCCTTCAAGATTAAAGCTTTAAGGTATGTGGGAGTTCATCCAAAAGTCCCTTTTCTTTCAATTAAAGAATGAATTTTCCATTATTATGATATTTTGTATGTTCAAGAAAGATTGAATTTCATTTTTTCATGGTGTTTTAATTCAATTCCGCCCATGTGAGATTTCATGCAAGATTTTAAATTCCTCATGCTATGAACTTGAGTTTTCCATGCTTTATTCAAGTAAATTCAATCATAGATCCTAAATTCAATCATAGATCCTAAATTCATGATTTTTAGCAATATTTTCATGTTTCAAATTCATGCTTTCCATATGTTTGATGAAATTCCCATATCATGTTCAATCAATTTTAAGATGAATCCCCAAGTTACAAATATTGTCATGTAACTCTCTTGTTCCCTTATGATTAAGACATTCTTATGTTCAATCCATGATCTTTACATGTTGTGATGAAATGCCCATGTCCTACTTCAAGTGAATTTCTTGTAAATTCCCCAATTCATGATTTCTGTTATGTAATCATGCTATTCTCTCATGTTTAAAGTATTCCCATGTTAAAGTGCATGATACCCATGTGTTTGATGATTTACCTTATGTTGAAGTATTAATTTCCATGTGTTTGATAACACCTAAAGTATTTATTAGGTTCTATGCTTTTGATGCTTTTATATACTACCTTGTATCTTGAGCCGGTGGTTTATTGTAAATAGTCTCTCTATCTCTTTAGGTGTAGTGGTATGGACTGCGTACACTCTACCCTCTCCAAACCCCACTTTGTGGGAATAAACTAGGTTGTTGTTGATGTTGTTATTGTTGTTGTTATGTTTGATGAAATGCCTAAGTGCTAGGTTTCTTTGAATAATGGTTTCTTGTTATTGTTTTTAAGCTTTTGTATGTCCTATTGTTATTTTTATCGAGTCCTGGATGTTATGAATATTAAATATTTAGTTGTTTACTTATCTTCAGTATGTTTAGAAGGGTTTTAGGTAAACCATGAGTCTGGTCATCTAGTTAGTCACCATAATCAGTTTAAGTGCTAATGAGTACCTAAGAATCTGTATGCACTATTATTTTCAGAATACCATGACCTGAGATTATCAGTTATTAGTTATCAGTGCATGCACCAGTTAGTAATCTGTGTCAGTTCAATGGGGGTAGGATTTAGCACCGAGTGAACCCAGGGATAGGGCTCACTGGCCAGTTGAGGGTGTGACTCTTAATAACAATCCCTGTGTTCCAGAACAACGTAGCCAACATAGGTTTGAGATGTTTACCTACCAATTGAGTGTTGACACAAATCTCACCAGAGTACCTGCCAGTAGAGGGTGACTCTTTAGTCCTTTGGGAATCTATTTTAGTGGATCCACATAACCAATGTTAGTACCCGTGGCACGGTACTAACACTCATCTAACTGGGGTTATAGGTTGGATCTTGATTAGCTAAGATTAGTGCATGTCGATTCGATGATACCTACCATAGTCTCAGTTACAGTATTTTACTAGACCATAGCATTCAGTTATCAGTATTTAAGTATATTAGTTTACAGACTATTTCAAAATCATGTTATATGCTTGGTCTACATTCTCAGATTTTATAATTTTAATGCATTCTTGCTCATTTATCTTATGTTGTTCAGTTAGTCCTTACTCCATATGCATAGTACTCTACTGTTTTAGTCAAGTTATTTAGAGTAAGTATAGTCTAGTCTTATATGACCAGTATTCAGCTATCAGTCATTCAGTTAATCAAATAAGCTTAGTATATGTTACGTTTGGTTCTGTATGTTTTAGGTATTCATGCTTCGTATAATTGTATATTCAGATCCCTAATGTTATATCAGTTTTCAATATGTAGTTTTAGATTCAGTATTCATACAATATTCATATTTTACCGTATCCCAACTTCAATTCTACTTATATCACAAAAGTAATGTTTTACAGAAACTAAGTGTAGAGATTAACCAGCTTACTAGATTATGTTTTTTGCTCATGCTTTTAAGATAATTCAGCTTTCTGTTTATTCCATCCTATTGGTGGGTCTACTTACACTTAGCATCCATGTTTTACGATTACGTATGAAATTAGTTTTACTTATTGCATTAACCCCAACATACTCAGTACATTCCAGAAGTACTGATCCACATATATTTCTATGTGCTACATTGTCCCAAAATATAGGTACCAGTTACAGCCTAAATGTCATGATCAGATAGTTGCAGTTTTCAGCCAGCAAGTGATGAGTTCTCTTGTTTTGGGAACTCCAAAAAGTCATAGTTTGCATATAGTTCACTTATTTTTATTATGTATTGATTAGTGGTAGTTTGAGATATGTCCTACCTATCAATAGTCAGTGTAGTAGAGGCTTCATAACTGTTAGTCGGAGTCAGTCATGTAATTTCAATTTCTTCTTTCAGTTTTATCATAATGTAAAATTGTATCAGTATTGTAATTTTCCCA
>NW_025882536.1:0-1410 GCF_002878395.1 Capsicum annuum
CAATTGATCATTCTACTTAAGACGAAACACTTAGTTGATCATGTAATTACTATAAAATTAATTGAATTTTTAAGTCAACTTACTAATTCATCTTTAATTTTAGTTAAATCAATATAGTTATCTCTAATTATGGTTTGGTTTTAATCATTTCAAATAAATTTGGTCAATTGATCACTCTACACAGGACGAACACACTTAGTTAATAGTATAATTACCATTAGATTAATTGAAACTGTAATTGAACTTAATAATTAATGTTTAATTCTTGTTAAATAAATTTAGTTATTACTAATATAATGACTTAATATGAAACAATAGATGACTAACATGTTGCAAAAGATGAGTAATCTGTTGAAAATAACTAAACAGATAAAAACATCTGTTGGAAATGACCAAATAGATAAAGACATCTATTGGAAATGATCAAACAAATATAGATATATGTTGCAACAGATGACTAAACTGTTGTAATAAATGACTTATATATTAAAAATTATCAAACAAATATAGACATATGTTGCAACAGATGACTAAGTTGTTGCAACAGATGACTCATCTATTGAAAATTATCAAACATATAGGATATATGTTGGAAAATAATTTAAAATACTAAAGCTCAGATGTTTTTAAGAGAAATCAAATATTTGTCCCCTTGTCTAAGGTCTTATCTTTAATTTTAGTTAAATCAATTTAGTTATTACTAATAATTATTTTTGAATTATTTTAAATAAAATTTATCAATTGATCATTCTATTAAGGATGAATACATTAATTGAAATTGTAAGTGGACTTATCAATTCATCTTTAATTTAGTCAAAATCAATTTAGTTATTACTGATAATGACTTAATTTGAATCATTTCAAATATAATTGGTCGATCGATCACTCTCCCCAAGACGAATACACATAGTTGATCATGTAATTACTATGAGATTAATTGAAATTGTAAGTGAACTTATCAATTCATCTTTAATTTTAGTTATATCTTTAGTTATTACGAATAATGGCTTAATTTGATTCATTTCAAATACAATTGGTCAATTGATCACTCTACTCATAATGAATACACTTAGTTTATCATTTAATTACTATGAGATTAATTGAAATTGTAAGTTTATCTTTAATTTTAGTTATATCGATTTAATTATTACTAATAATGATTTAATTTGAATTATTTCAAATAAAATTGGTTGATTGATCACCCTACTCGAGATAAATACACTTAGTTAATCATGTAACTACAATGAGATTAATTGAAATTGTAAGTGAACTCATTAATTCATGTTTAATTTTAGTTGAATCAACATAGTTATTATTAATAATGGCTTAATTTGAACCATTTTAAATAAAATTGGTAAATTAATTATTCTACTATGGATGAAACACTTAATTGATCATGTAATTACTGAG
>NW_025882537.1:0-2069 GCF_002878395.1 Capsicum annuum
TCCAATTATTTGTATAAAGCAGAAGGCCTTGAGCACAATAGAATATTGCTATAACTTCAATTTGGAAAAACTGCTTATGGGTTACCTTTAATTAGTACTCTTTCGGACATTCAGTTACTTCTCTATTTTAATTTTAATTCTGCCTAACAATATTAATGGAAGGATTTGTTTCCATTTACCGCAGGACATCACAACAAAAATAATGTCATTTTCACAACAAGGGCCTAGATCAATATGTATTTTATCGGCAAATGGCGTCGTCTCCACTGTAACTCTCCGTCAGCCATCAACTTCTGGTGGCACTGTTACATATGAGGTCTGAAGACTAACATTAAATTCCAAAATTATAATTTTTCAGGCTGATAACAGTAAGTTGCTATCTCCTAAATGGAGAGCATAAATGTCTATAATTTAGACTGATTTGCAGGAAATTGTCATCTTTTCTTGAGATGCAACGATGAAATTGATTTTTTTGCGAATGGTTAGAAAAATTTAGTGTTTTCAATAATTTTTTGGCCTAATAACTTTATATGGATGTGTTAGTAACCCTGAAATAACTTTGAGACTTGGTTTCCAATGTCCTTAATATTTGAAAAATAACGTAACACATAGGTTAAGAATTCTGAGGCCTAGAATTTAAGGTTGTTTTCTTGATTCTTATGTATAAATGTTTTAATTCACTAGAGTCACTTTTCCTTGATTTGACAATTCATGTTACAATAGTGAGGAAACTAGTCGATTCATACCTATGATTGCAGATTCTGGGATTTTTGTGCCTGTATCTTTAACAAACTCGTTGATCAGTGCTTTCTCACTTTTTCTCAGTTTCCTGGTATAGTTTTCCGGAACCCAGGGGGGGTGGGGGGTGGGGGGAACCATTTATTAAAATGGTTAGAGTTTTCTTTTTATTAGGAGCTTGTAATCTAGTTAAGTACTGATTTAAGTATGTTATTGCGTTTAACCTAATTTACCCCTCATAGGCGAGTAGCCCTCTCTTTCTATTAGCTCCTGTATATGGGCATTTAAGATAATCTATGTATCTTTTTCCATCTTTATTCTGCCAAAATGATCTTCCAAGCGTATGTTCTTATTCCATATAGGGACGATTTGAGATATTATGTCTATCGGGCTCTTTCTTGGTCGATGATAGTGGTGGATCTCGGGGTAGGATTGGTAGCCTAAGTGTTTCTCTTGCTAGTCCAGATGGTCGCGTGATAGGTGGTGGAGTTGGAGGTGTTCTAATTGCAGCAAGTCCAATTCAGGTATTATTTCAATCCTTCTGTCTTATTGAAATCTGTTTTATGTCTTCGAAAGGAAACACTTAGGTAATTGGCTGTCTTCATCTTACGATACTATGATGATTCATTTGCAAGTTAGTATGAAACTTTATAAGGTTGCTCCCATTTTAATCTACTCGCACCTTTGAATCTCAAAAAGTTTGGCTGGTTTTAGATCTATATAGTTGTGTGATCATTGTTAAATCATGACGAAATTGGTCTTCCTAAAAGGAATTTCAGATCCTTAGAGTTGTTGTCACTTACCCCTCGAAAGCCTTATATTGAAAGTGAATGACTTTAGGTAATAGTGGGAAGCTTCTTATGCTCAAGTTCAAAGGCAAAGAAAAGAGCTGCAGAAAGTGTACAGAGTGCAGGAACTTCAGATGTTCAGACCACTGACAATTCCGTAAATCCACCTGATGCTCTTTCGAACCAGAATCTCACACCATCCTCTTCAATGGGAATATGGCCTAGTTCAAGGCAGATGGATCTACAAACTGGCCATATTGACATTGATTTGATGCGAGGATGACTACGTCAAATTGTAGGTAGACGAGTGAGCACTGTATATATTGTGTTCTGATTTCTCCAGTCCTACCATCTTGACACGAGACATGTTCTTGTAACCATCAGCAAGCCATCTTAGATTGTAGTGATATAGGAGCCTTTTGCAGTTTAACATGTATCTGCTTTTCTACTCTAGTAGTTCAATTCATGCTGGAGGCTTTAGTTAGCGCGCGGAACATGTTATATGGACCATATTGTTGTTTGTCTTCTAGATACAGACTCTTC
>NW_025882538.1:0-2625 GCF_002878395.1 Capsicum annuum
ACCCAAACTCCCTAATCCTCCTCCTCCGTTGCTATTGCCACCATTAAGCCCCCCCTCCCCCCCTCCCCAGGCCCCGCTACAGTCCCACTATTTTATTTTATTTTTTAAATTCACTTTTTCATTTCAATTTGAAGTTTTTATGGATTTGTTAAAAATATTTAAATTTAGAAATTAAAAATTTATTATGTTTGTGTATGTGATTTATAATTAAAAATTTAAATTAATTGGAGAGAAATTTTAATTATTTAAAATGAATTTGATGTTTAATTTGTGAGCTGGCATCAACAACGTGATTATTGAAAATTTTCTACAATTTGTAAAAGTTGTTTATTTAATTAAATTTATTTTAATATTTAATTTTTTACATGGCATTTTAAAATGACGAGCGAAGTTAAATTTTTTTCTCCTTCATTTGAGATTTATTTTTTTATTTTTCTTACAAATTAATTTCTCAATTCAAACTTTTTCATATTTTTTTAGGATTAAAATTTAAATTTGAATTGAAAGTGTGTGATTTATCAAAGATATTCAAAACTAAAAATTTAAAAATTCATTGTGTTAGTGTATTTGAATTTATAGTTGAAAATTTAAATTAATTGGAGAGGAATTTCAACTATTTGGAATGAAATTTAAAAAATTTCTATAATTTGTAAAAGTTATTTATTTAATTAATTTTTTTAATATTTAATTTCTTATGTGGTATTTTTAAAATGATGTGAAATTTAGTACAATATTTAAAAATAGCGTGTAAGTCGACGTGACAGCAATTATTTTACACACACCAAAATAGGGTTTAAAATATTAAATTTTATTGGTTGAGGAGTTTAGATGACAAAAATCTAAATAGAAACGTTCACTTTATAAATTCAGACAAGTATAAAAATCCACCTAACTATTTTGTCTTTTTTAAAAAATAGTAGATATGCAAATCTACTGTCCACCTAATATCGTTTGCTATTGTTGTTTTTGTTCTTTTTAAGTATGCACAATTATCAAAAAAAGTCCACTCTCAGCCACTCCACATGCTGACCCTATAAAAAAAGTGAATCCGGAACCATTCTATGTCATCAAACTAAAAAAAAAAACCAAATTATGTCATATATTTAAAAAATACCAAACTATGCTTAATTCATAAAAAATGTGAGTTATACACAAATATTTTTAATGGAAGGTAGCTAAAGACGTTAAATTTTTTGAAAAGTGCATAATTCACAATTTTTGTGAGTTATTCATTCTTATTTTAACATAACTCACAAAAATTGTGAGTTATGCATTCTTATTTTAACATAACTCATAATTTTTGTTAGTTATGTATTTTATTATAAAATAACTCACAATTTTAGTGAGTTATGTATATAACTAATAAAGTCTGTCTCAATCTTCACTTTAGCGATTGAGATTCAAAATTTCAAAGAACCTTACCCAATTTCAACTGGTCCTCCCTCCCCCTTCTTGTCCATCGATTGTGGCCATCGATTGTGCTTCGTATAGTTTTCAAGTATGTAAATTTTATTTTAAAACATATGATAAATCACAGTGTACCCAAATTCATAGTCAAAATTAAGTATTTTGACTCTTGTACTTTGAATTATTTTACATAAATTAAGATAAATAGAGTAGAATTTGAACCCAACAACAACAATAACATATATATCAAGTGTAGTTACACGAGTGAGCTCGAGGAAGAATATAATGTATGTAAATCTTATCCCATTCGTAAAGATTGTGAACCCAATTGGGTAAATTAGTTGTGGTAGGATCCTGAACTTGAATCTATATATAACATTCAAATTTTAAATTTGCCTATGTTTAGATTGATGTGAAGTTATAGTTATTGTTTGGGACATAAATAAATAAATTAATTCATGTCAAGCTTTTCTAATATAAAATTAGGGCTAAAAAGAAAATAAGAAATTTATCTTTAAATCAGTTGTCTCGAGTTTGAATTATATTGAATATAAGATTGTCTTTGTTAGTGAGCTTTAATCCCCGTTATAAGACTTTATGAATCAAATTCAAATTTAATCAGGCCAACAACATATTCAGTGTAATCTCATAAAATCGAGTTTTAACATAATAGAATATACTCGGACCTTATCTCTATTTCAAATATGAGGTAGATAGGTTGTTTCTGAATTACTTCCGACTCAAGATAAGAACATGCTAGAAAATTTAAACAATGCCTAATACGAATATCGAATATCCAAGTGAAAAATAAAAGAATACATAAATCTTAACTATAGAAAATTAATTCATGTCCAAGCACAATCGATGGACAAGAACAGTTGAAATTGGGTAGAGTTCTTTGAAATTTTGAACCTCAATCGCTAAAGTGAAGATTGGGAAAGAAAAAGGCTTTATTCTTTAACACATAACTCACAAAAAGTGTGAGTTATGTATATAACTCACACTTTTTGTGAGTTATGTTATAATAAAATGCATAACTCACAAAAATTGTGAGTTATGTTAAGTTATGTTTAAAATAAGAATGCATAACTCACAATTTTTGTGAGTTATGTTAAAATAAGAATGAATAACTTACAAAAATTGTGAGTTATGCACTTTTCAAAAAATCTAACGTCGTCGCTGCCTTCCGTTAAAAATATTTGTGCTTTTTTTAGTTTG
>NW_025882539.1:0-1809 GCF_002878395.1 Capsicum annuum
GAAAGGAAATAATTATACTAGTAATGAAAAATATTTAATTGCTACAAATACCTTCACTGGAAAGGTAGACAATTGGTTCAAAAGAGTTTTAGAAGAAGCTGAAAAAGTATTTAGACTAGAAGTCATAGCAGATTTTGATAAATCAACTTGAGCAGGAATAGATCACCTAGTGAGGTATATTTCAATCATGTTGATAAATAAATTTGATCAAACTATAAAGAAAAGAAAAAGGGCTTCATTTTATCTCGTATTAGTTTAGAATAGCTACAACTCAATATTTTTAGGTGATCTAATTACAAATAACATATTTACAAATATAACATTCATAATTTATGCATAAATCTTATATATCTAAATCATATTGATAACAAGTTTAATGTACATATTAATATTGTTTTTTTTACAAATTGTTAAGGAAATATGAAATTATTTCTTTGTAATCTCGTATTTTAAAAGTTACATTGCAATGTCCTTATATGAGACTAAACTCGAAATTTATAGTACTAACTAATGAGCATAAAGGTAGAAAACAGGAGTCCGGAGTCTAAACGATTACTTTCTAAAGTCAAAATAAAAAAGGGGCCACTTCTTTTAGAAAATTAACCAATTCGGACAAAACCTCAACTTTGAGCGATTTAATCATTTGCATTGTCAGGACAAATACTTCTTGTTGACCATGTAATTTACAAAGTGTACTTTACAAAGTACTTTAACTCTTTTAATTTATTATTTTTCTAAAGTAACTAGCTTTTTAAAGTAATGCTGAATGGGTCTAGACGTGGTAATCCCTTAGGTTCGTTTGGTTTGAAAATAAGTTATACCAAAATTAATTATGCTGGGATAAATTATGATGGAATAAGTTATACTTAGACTAATTATGCTGAAATTATTTTTTATTGAATGTTTGATTTGTTGTATTAAAAGTAATATGCATGGTATATTTTTTAGGAATAAATTAATTGATTACCAAAATGCCCTCTATTTTATTTAACTTATATATATATATTTCTTTTCAAACTTTAAATATTTATTCTTAAAAATAAAACTTTCATCTTATTTAGCTTAATTTTTGTGTGTGTATGCATTTCCATAATTATATCATGTGTATTTTAAATTAAAACTTTCATCTTATTTAACTTTAATTTTTTTACGCGTGCATTTCCATTATTATGCCGTGTGTGTTTAAAAAAAATCTTACTACATCTTGTTTAGTTTGAAATAAAAATTTTCAACTTAAGTTTATTAAAGTAAAAGATGATTTGTTGTTTATGTCACTTCATTTAAATACATATCACTCATATAATATAGAATATTAAAATTCATTTTAATTGATATATAAAATATCAATTTTTAAGTGATTAAAAAATATTTAATTTAAAATATGTAATTCAACAATGGAGTCGACATTTTTCTTATTTTTTAGAGAAATTAAAATATATAAATAAGCATAATAATTATTCAAATAAATTTAACGTATAATATATTCATAAATAAAATATTTCTTAAATGTGTATGAATCTCTAATATTTCTTGTTAAATTACTTATTTTGCTCTAAATTCCATAAAATATTGAAAATCTCATTTTTTGTTAAAACAATTCATCATAAAAAAATGTGAAAAAGAATTACTCTCATTTTTTATTATTTAGTATCATTAATATTTGGAGAGTCAAATTATATTTTTTATAAAATTAAATTTTCAAATATATTTAGCTAAATATAAAAATATTTTTTATTTAATAATTAAGCATGTATTAAGTTAGAAAGAGAATGTCATCATACTTTAGTAACTTGAGAACATTGAAGGAAA
>NW_025882540.1:0-3090 GCF_002878395.1 Capsicum annuum
GTAAGAGTAGTTAGGTAGGTATGGTATGTAATTTACTCTAGTCATATAATATTTACCAAATGCTTTTTCTAATATGATTTTTCTTATATCTACTACTTTTATATCCTTAAGTGCATACAAAATAAGTATTTTAAATTTATCTACCATCGCATCAGATAAATAATTGTTCATTTTCAAAAAATTGCTATTTTCAAAATATTCCTTTCAATCATGTACATAACAAAATATGGTCATCTTAGATTACTATATACGAGATTATTCTTAAATAACATGTTCTTCGGTCACTATTAGCACGGTAATTGGGATACTTTAACCTTAAACAACGCCTCTACTCTGGTTACTCCCCACCACGGCTTCTTGCCTCATTGGTTTCACCTTTAGGATGGCATAGTTCTTAGGGATTTTTCTGCATTTCCACTTTGCTAATAAACTTCTTAACATATTATTCTTCGAATAATTCTACTATAAAGTAACTAACATGAATTTATTTTATCATACCATAATTTTTGGGAATTATGAATTTAGCTATTGATAATCATAAATAAATATATTTGTTCGGGTAGGTTTGATATTTCTGAGGTTTGTTCCTCCATAGCTTTTTCCATTGAAATCAATCTGTTTTTTAATAACTAAGCAAAATATTTGTTGCGAACAGGAGAGAGTATTTGTGCTTCAACATATGAAGGCTTGCTTTGCAATGCCTTCGGTTCCTCTTATTTATAGACTGAATGAATCTTTACAAGAGTATTCACATTTCTTTCACGTTTTCTAAAATTAGTCTAAAAAAGTCTCCTAATGAGACAAGAATTATTAATGCCATAGTCAAAAAGCCTAAAAAGGCAAAAAAGGCTAAAAGTCTAAAAATCTAGCCTATACAAAAACTTTACATAAAATGAATTTAATATCTTGTCTTCTATTACTACTCTGTTGATATCTTCTCGTTGTCGTATCTTCTGTTTTTCCATATCTCCATTATTGCTTTTTATCTTGTATCTTCCAGCTGGCATGCTTATCTTCTTGATTCTTTTATTCTAGGTGGACTTCTGGGATAATATTATCTTCTCCATTACATCTCGAACATTAATGGTCTGGATATTTGTGTCCAATTATCTTGCAATATCTTGTCAATAATTCTTCTGAAATAAATCTTCTTTTAATTGCTCTTGCAGTAGATTGTTTTTTTGGGTTAAGTAATGTCATTATCCAATTCCTAACATCTTCCATATCTGTTTGTCGTAGTTCTTTTGAATTTGAATAAATCATTTTATGGTCTCTTGAATAATAGCTCCATATTGGATTTCCATTGGTATAATTATTTGCTAATTCTAGAATAATTGTAGCTAGTCCAATGAGTCATTTATTTGCGTAGAAATCAGGTATCTCAATTCTGGGTATCTCAGGCTGTTGCATAATATCTTCCGGTATAATCATATCTCTGGTTAATCCTATTTATACAACTTGTATAACTGGTTTTATTTCTTCGTATAATATCTCTGCTGGTGCAGTAAAACATTTTATATAAAATAGATTTCCTTTGGTTATTCTTTTATAGGTGGTGAATATTTTATGTAATTCTTCCATAGCTGTTAGTTCTTCTCCGTCTTGGGTGTATATGGTATTTAATAATCCATAGTCAAAATAAGTTTTTACTAAGCTTGGATTGATTTTGGGTAGTGCAATTAGCTTGTTGTAACCTTGTAATTTTTGGGTTATATAATTTGTGCTTGGTTCTTTGATATTTGTAGCTCTGGGGTTAAGGTTAAGGAAAGTTTGTACTCTGTAGATATTTTCTATGTATTTTTGGGCTGTATAGTTGTAAACTTTTGGTTCAGAATATCTCGGTATGTGGTAATTTGTGGGGGTATGAACAAGGGGTCTTTTTTTGTTTTTGGTATAAATGGTTTCTCAAATATCTTATTCATATTCATGTTCTGATATCTTTGTCTACTAACTCCTCTGCTTGTACCTGAAGAAGTAGATTGATAAGCGTTATGGGTTTTATGGAGTGTCCAAACCTCTCCTTCTAGCTCTGGAACTTTAATGTCTTCCGATCGACATAGCTCTGCACACTACTGAATTAGTTGATTTGTAGCTATAGACTTCAGTTTATCATCATTAGTCTTTAGCTTTTCTATCTCATTACCCATGCTGTCCACTTTCATTGAAAGCGTAGTTAGGGTGCTGAGTATTTTTTCTAGAGTATCCTCTTCTATATATCAGTCTGTGTAGCTTTGTCTTGATATTTAATCTGCAATAACATTTTTGTTAGTACTAATTATTTCAATTATAAATGTGAAATTTAATATATTCAAGATTAGTCTCCGAATCTCTTTTGTTGTAACTGAATTTTGTATTTTCTTTGTTAACCATCAGCATACCTGTGTATTATCTGTTCGTACAATAAACTTGTTATATACAATATATGGCTCAAATGCTAACAAACATTTATATAATGAACATAACTCTTTCCTTTTTATTTTCGATTTTATTTCTGTTTCATTGAACGTACCTGAGTAATATCTACAATGGTGTTCTAATTTTTCTACTTCATATCGGTATTTAAGTTCTCCACCATAACTACATTCACTAGCATCTGCTTCTACTATATAAATTTTCTATTTTCATCTGGAAATCATAGTTTTGATAATTCTTTACAAAGTTATTTTATTTTCTGAACTTGTTTTTTATCTTCTTCATTATAGTTATATTCTACATCCTTTTTAAAAAAATTTCTGTAGAGGTTTTAAAGTTTCTGCTAATTTTGAAATATATTCTCCAACTTGGTTTACTAATCCTAAAAATGATTGTAATTTCATTTTTGTATCTAACTCTTCTTTCAAATTTATTATTTTTTGTACTATATGTTGTTGCATTTTTACTCCACTCTTATCTATTTGTATTCCTAAAAATTCTATCTGATTTTTCATAATTTCAGCTTTCTTTTCGCTTAGACTTATTCTTAATTTTTCTATTGTCCTAATAATTTTAAATGTTCCTCTTTAGTTTTTGTATATAATAATATATCATCTATGTATACTATACAATTAGATAATTGTTTAAAATAACTATCAATAAAATGTTGATATCTAC
>NW_025882540.1:3190-3765 GCF_002878395.1 Capsicum annuum
AATTTTAAATGTTCCTCTTTAGTTTTTGTATATAATAATATATCATCTATGTATACTATACAATTAGATAATTGTTTAAAATAACTATCCATAAAATGTTGATATCTACCTGGTGCATTTTTATATCCAAATGGTAATACGTTCTATTCATAAAATTCTTGTGGTACCGTAAATGTGGTTAATTCTTTAGATTCTTCTTCTAACTATAAATTGTAAAATCCTAATTTACAATCGAATTTACTAAAATAATTATATCCCTGTATTTGTCTTATTTTTAACATCTTATTTGGTATTGGATAATTATATGTCATAGTCTTTGCATTTAAATTTCTATAGTCAATCATTATTCTACTTTTTCCTCTTTTTTTTTTCACTATGTTTATTTACTATAAATGCTAGACTATTATGTTTACTATTACTTTTTTTGTATATATTGTTTTTCTAATAATTTATCTATATGCATTTTAAATTCTTTTAAATCGTCAAAATTATATGTTAATGGTTTCTGGGTTATTATGCTATTTTTATCTATTAATTCAATTTTTATAGTAGTTTTATGTTTTTCCCATCCTTTT
>NW_025882541.1:0-1612 GCF_002878395.1 Capsicum annuum
AGTTTACAAGTTGTCTTAAATAGACAGAGAAATTCTAAATCATGCATCTCGTGCATACAAGTGTAAGGCTTAGATGTAATCTTCAAAAGTAGATTCCTTGCTTTAGTGCGATTGCTTTTGAAAAGCTGATTGAGGGTCTTTTGTCTTTTCTCTCTTGGAAAAGCATGAGATTCCTTTAGCTTTTAGAAAAGCAGATGCTCTATGCTGTCTTCTTTAATAAAGCTGGGTGCTTGTAGGTGGGGTCTAGTAGATTCCCACTAGGAACAGTAGAATGCCCTTTCAAAAAATAATTCTAGTTCTTTGAACCTCTATTTTTTGAAGGGGTCTTTTCTTTGTTCTTAGTAGGGGTCCATGTAGGCCCTGACAATTCCTTTGGGGTCTAACATATCCCCGTTGTTGTCGCTACTGCTGGTGGAAGAAGCTTCTTCTAGAAGCTGCAGGACTTCATCATTGACATCTTGGCTTTCAAGATCGTTCAAAGCCTTTTTCAATCTTTCTTTGAGCGCCTGTTTATTCTTCGAGACGCCGGCTGAAGATGCTGGTGTTTTTCCCTTGTCGGGAGTTTTAGGAGCTGCTGGTTTAGGAGTCCAGCCTTTAACTTTTATCTCTTTAGACAAATAGGTAATACGGTCTTGTTCTCCTTTGGCAAAATTCCAGGAGATGATATAAGACACGCGCTTCTTAATAAAAAATTTACACATTTGAATGTGTTCTGGAAGGGTTAAGCATCCTTCATTTGCACAGAATTCTGCTAGACGGCTCAGAAATTGTTGGGGAAGAATTTCTTTAATTTCTCCGAAGCATCCCCACCACTCATAAAACCATCTAGGTATAATGGCATTTATCATAGCGGGACAATACTTGACAAACCAGGTATGTCCTGGTCGAACATAAAGGAAATTGAACCATGCGGACTTGTAGTCGTACCAATTGTATGTCTGAGGCCTATGTGGCATCGATAAGGCAATAGGAGTATGTAGATGATCCGCAAACCAATTGAATGGGTTTAGTACCCGCTTGATGGTAAATCTCGAATAAGCAATGAATCCGGGATTTCGTTCATCCATAGAATGTTCGACTTTGATAGAATCTGTGTCGACTAGGATGGCTTCATAGAACTTTCGTGTTTTGAGTGGACTTTCTGTATCCACAAAATTCTTGTCATTGTAGACAGATTTAATAAGTTGTTCCAGAGGGTAGCCCTCGTAAGCCTTGTCTAGGGCGATGATAGGTATTACCTGGGTGGTAACAAATTTAAATTCCTCTTTAACGGGAGAAGTAGGTGCTGCTTTAGTAATTGCAGGATCAACAGCCTGCGCAAAAGATTCTGGAGCCTTCATGGCATAGCTTTGTTTGGATTGTACTGATGAACCAGAGGATGACCCTTTATCAAAGGGTTTGTTGGTCTTGAGGTCTACCAATTTGGATGGCATTGGTGGAGGAAGCTTAGGCACTTCGGCGAGAGCCGCATACTTGTTCTGAAAGGGAGAATGTAGTTCAGGCCTTTGTGGGACTGATGGCCTCAGAGGAGCGGAAGCTGTTGGCGGTGAATCGAATGGTCTAGCCATTCTAGTTTGATCGGGTTTTGTGGCTGAGATTTTTCCCAGCGTCG
>NW_025882542.1:0-2065 GCF_002878395.1 Capsicum annuum
AAATATTTAATCAGTTAAAAAATTTATAGCCAAAAAAATGAAAATATTTTTAAAAGAGTCGGATTGCCCAAGTTGAATAGTGTATCAATATTGTATATAGATTGTATCAATATTGTATATGGACTGTGTATGAATTACGTGGGCCAAAATGACCCAAATTGGGAAAGAATAGGAAATGGCCATAAAGTGACATTTTTTTACCCGACTGGACATTATATGTCCATATGCCCAAACTTGGGCTATTGTTTTTTAAAAAGGCTATACAATGTCCTTTTTCTTAATTAATAGTATAAATAACATAAATATCAATCCTTTTGGAAGTAATTACACTCTCTCCCATTTTTTTAATTACTTTACCCTCTCTCCCTATTAATATACATAACATAGCCGACATATACATAGGTTCTGTGTATATGTTGAAATTTTTGTAATATGTTTAGGGAGTTGAAATTTTTTGTAATATTGGAAACATAAGTTGTGTATTCGTGTAATTTTTAGTCCCTTTTAAGTGTGATATTTACGTGTTTTGTGGCTCATTTGGATTCACCAATATTTGTTTATTTGGGCCGTTGAGTTTAGGATGTTGTACTAGTTACGCTTTTGGAACATTTAGGGAAGTTTGTTGGGCAATTAAGGCTCCTTCTTAAAGTATTATAGCCCAATTTTGCATAAAGCTCAAATTTTTCATGAAATAATTAGTTTGTTCCTCCTTTCGAGTATATTATGAGTTTTTGCACCTTGGTCTACGTTTAAGCAATTTAAAGTATTCTTTGGTTTGTAACATCGGGATGGCTTCTACTATGATAATCTCTACTAATGATCTTTATTTGGTTCATAAAGTTTATGAACAATTATTCCAAGAAATGTTAATGTCATGAAATTTTTATCCAATAAGATTTAAGGAATATAATAGTCAAAATTCCTAAAAATACATGATGTTCTTTATTTTTACTTTCTGTTGAAACTTTTCATTCATTAATAACATAGGGCAATATGGTGTAAGTGGGGGAATGTTAGATTTTCCTTCCATATAACAATTGGTTTTTTATTTACATATTTTAAGCAACACAATTGTTTTAAATAATTATTATTTGGAAAGGTCCTATTATATTTGAGTTGGTGGGACTTTAGATAAATAATCCTTCGATAAGAAGCATTAGGAGTCCGACTAACTGCGAGATTAGGTTCCTTCATATCAAATTATTTCAATCTATCAGATTAATTAGTTTTGCATACTGCAACAAGTAGGAAAAAAAATTGTTTTACACAAAACGACTTTTGAAATTACTAATGAGAAAATTGATTCATGATAGTAAGACCACAAAATAAATTTGACGTGAAAAGTAGTAACTTTAATCAAAGCTCCTTTCTTAAAATAGCACCATACCATTAATATAAGTTATCAGAATTTTCGTAGAGGTCTAAAACTTGTCTAGAAATAATTGTTCATAAACTTTAGGCAAACCTTCTGGATCTTGTACTATATTGGTTTTGTAAGTTGGACACTTCTACTTACATGTTTGTCATCTGAATCCTTGAATCTATTAAAAAGCAACATTTTGCATACTTTGACCGTTCACCTTGCCTATGTGGCATTAAAATAGTGACTAGGACAAAGAGAGTGTAGCCACTCGCCTGGGGGTGCGAGTGGGGGTTAATTTTTGGCCAGTTTTACATTAAAATAATTAAAAATAAAATAAAAATAATATAAAAATTTAAAAAGGGTCTTTTTTCCCTCCATCCTTTTTAATTTAAAATATTTTTAAAAATATAAAAATAATTTAAAAATATTTTTAAAAATTAAAAAAAATAAAAATATTTTTTCCCTCCCCACTCCACCCCAGCCTGTCCCCACCCAGCCCCATCCCACCCCACACCAATAACCATCCAGCCCTTCCCCATTCCCACCCCAGCCCGTCCCCACCGCCCACACCCTACCAGCCCCATCCCACCCCCAACCCCTTCCAGCCCCTCCACCCCACCCCAGCCCCATCCCCACCCCCCATACCTCACCAACCCCTCCCCATCCCACCCCAGCTCCCACACCCCTCCCAGCCCCGTCCCC
>NW_025882543.1:0-2408 GCF_002878395.1 Capsicum annuum
GCCTTGAAGGGTTTTCGCCAACAAGCTTCTTTCATTTTCTCTCGGCTCACTATCGCCTTATGGTGCCCGTAAGGGTTTTCACCAATAAGACGCTCTCATTTTTATTTCTCTCAACTTACCATCGCCTTATGGTGTCCTTAAGGGTTTTCACCAATAAGACTCTCTCATTTTTATTTCTCTCTTGATTCCCTATGCTGAGGAAGACAAATAGTTCCCAAATGAATCATCATATCACTTGCATGCTCAGCCTTAACATCCTCAAAGATTGATCTGAAGGTCTTTCTTTGGTTGTAACTTAGTTTTTGGATAAGGTTAGAAAGAAAGGATGACATGGGGCCCAAACGACACATGAAATTGGGTAGGACTTACAACTTTTGGAATCGACTCAAACAATGAGGATTAACTCATGCCCCAGTTTCTTTTAACTGGGTAACTCTAAATTGTTTATTTGGTTGGGCCGAGCCCTTAGTAGGGCAGCCTACGTATCTCACCCCTGAGAGAGGAGAATCAGGTCATGCGTAGTTCTGGCAGCTTGTTTTTTTTCACTTGATTCTAAGGTTTTTTTTTTCCTTTTGTTGACTCTTTTCCCTTTGGGGCTTTTCTAACTTATTTTTCTCGACGCTCTTCTTTTTCACCTTTTGGACACATTTTTCTCTTCTTCTTTTTTAAAAATTTTCTGACTCTACTGTTTTGCTCGACACCTTTTCTTTTAAGCTTTGTTGACTCTATATGATTCCGAAAGAGGGGTATGAAAGAAAATAGGAATAAAGCTCAAATGGGTAAACAAAGGATGACACGATGTTTGGATAGTAGAATGAAAGGCCTTCGTCATATCAATCCATAAAAATGCAAGTACATATCATGCAATATGAAAATGAAAGATGAAGATCATTTGTGGCACTTTAACAACACTAACTTCAACTGAGCATATATGTCACTTCTTTTTCTACACTTGTCAAACATACAACTCCATTTTCGTTGTACATTCCTCATGCTGAAGGAATCATGACTTCGTGGAGCTGATTTTCTTCCTGTTCCTTTTGACATAGGATCACACATTCACTATTTGACCTAATTGAGATATGTTTTTCAATTGATGACCAAGTTAATCTCACGATTTTCAAAATAATAGCCTTAATTTTCAAAGAAGGTTTCAACTTGATCACCAAATGCCCCAACACTCTATTTATTTTCTTAGATGCTCTCTTTTCCTAAATTTAACTCTCTGATTCAATGCTTCATGATTAAGCTGGATTTTAAGATGTGACTGAAAATTCCGTAGGCATTCATATCACCAGAATAAACATAAAGTGACTGTATAAAGAAAACAAACAAACAACACATATTTGAAACACAAAAGGAAAGGGACACTTTATTTAGTTGAAATAAAAGATAAAAGGGTTTGAACATAAACGACAAAGGGACAAAACAAGATAGATCCCCAACTACAACCCTGAAATAATTCAAAAAATAGAAAAGAAAATAAAACAAACTACCAGACCTCTTCCTACTAAGGAGAGAGGTGACTTTTCAATTGCTCAGCCTGACATATTAGCCACTGGTTTGCATATCAACATGACTAGAGCTTCTACCACTGTCAGACACATTTTCTTCAACAAATAAGCTCTGGATCCCCATGATTAACTCATTGCCTCCCACATATTGTGCAGTACCGCGTGCTGGTGAAGAAAGAGTGGTGGAAATGTTGAGGTGCATTTGACGTGGAATGGATTCTGAGGCATGCTGTGGTGCATCAACGACAGTAGGAAACTGACTTTGCGATTTTAGTGGAAGACTCAAGGTATTTGCAGGGTCAAAAGTAGGGAACGAAGGTGGAGGCAGCCCACTGGCCCAAGCTCGGTACATTCCCATCATTTGTTGTCTCAGTCACAAATTCTCTTCCTTTAAACTCTCAATTTCCTGACTCTTTGTTTCATCCATGATGCCACTCTCTATATCCTTGTTGGACACAACTAACCCTTCCTTGAATTTGGTGTGATATGGAGGACCAGCCAGGAAACCACAAACCAACCACCTTAAACTAACTGAACAAGAGGCAACAAATATGTTAGAGTTCAACATTTTTCAAAACCTCTTTTTTTCTTGAAAAAAAATCACCGAACCCTAGAAGGGCGCCTACGTATCTCACCCATGAAAGGGGAGAATCAGATGTGCGTAGTTCGTGAAGTCATGCCAAAATGGCCAATTAAACTCTTTTTTTTTCCTCAAAACTTTAAGAAGAAAAGAAAATAACAATTTGTCAAAAGAATTGACGAAAATATTTTTGAATTTTTCAGCTTTAACATCCCTATACAAAGTGAAATCTATGATTACCAAAGAAAATCTTTTTGGTTTTCAGTTTTAAATTTCATATGAAAATGGAGCTTGAACCTATTAAAGAAAAATCT
>NW_025882544.1:0-3427 GCF_002878395.1 Capsicum annuum
CAACTATAGTCATCCTTCAATCTTCTAGTCCACAATCCTGGAGAAAAGATGCAAGCGCTAAAATGAATGAACAAATAGGAAGACTTAATATTTTAGCTGTTCCGCAAGGTGCTCTATACTACCAACAAGCATATCACCCTATTACAGGGCACCCGGTGTTCACACAAAGGATTTGCACCTACAGACAAATGAATTGGAGCGCTACAAAGGAGACTATGTGTTACCATATTTATTTCGTTAATCTGTACTCTAAAGAGCACATCTACTGCAAAACGAAGGTATGGCTAGTGTAGACACCTAATTTCGTCCCTCCAAGATATCGTTTTTACCCTTTTTTACCTTATCCTACCGTGTACCCTCACCCATGTGATAATCCCTCCACAAAATGACAAAAATAACAATCCCCTAACTAATTTTATCTTATCCTAACAACTTACCCAATCAAAATAAACCACATCACAGCTATACCCTTACACCTCACCACCCCACCCTCTACCTACCCACCTATTCCCCTACCTCACATTTTTATTCAGTTTAAAACCAATTGACAAAACAAACAAAAGGAAGGGGCCTACTTTGAATATTCTTGGGATTTTAACAACAAAAAGGGTCACATTTTCCATAATACACGGACGGGGGGATTATTTTTCTTTGGATGAATTCACTGTTAAACAAAAATACATAAGGAAGCCTTGTCATAGTTTGATCAATTTACATCAACTACTCTCAGAAAATCTTCCATTTCCATATACGCACACTGTTACACACGCACAGATCGGAGAGGGAAAGATCGAGAGAGAGAGAGCTGCGAGAGAGAGAAGAGAAAAAAAGCAAAAGATTGAGAGAGAGAGCTACGGGAGAGAGAGATCCGCGGGAGAGAGAAGAGAAAAAGAGCAAGAGAAAGAGAGAGAGTCATCGAGAGAAAGCGAGAGAGAGAGCAAAGAACCGCGAGAGAGGGATAGAGAGGAGAGAGATCGAACGAGAGATGATTCAGGGCAGAGGAGAGCAGCGCCGCCACTGTTAAGATCGCCGGAGCTCCGGCGACGCTACAACAGTGACCGGAGCATGCTGGGAAGCCACTGACTTCGACCTCCAGTGTCGATTCCGGCGACCATCCACCGAAAAGCGACCAAAAACAGTAACGGAGTGTGCTAATTAGGTGTGATTGGTCGGGCTTTGTGATCTTTGCTTTGGTTTACGGGTTTGCTTTCGTAAATTCGTATTCAGGTCTAATTTTGGGATTCTTGTGGTTGATTTAGTACGGAGTTGGTGAGTCCTTTGTTGAGGTTCGATTCGAGGTTCTATGGCATGGTTTCTATCCTTTCGTTGAAGTATTTTGAATTTTGAAACCTTCGAATCAAGGTCTAAGTCTCTTCCTTCTATTTTTTATTTCGTTATTTGTCGTATTCTATGCTTTGAATTGAATCCGGTGTGTTGGTTGATCCGTGGTGATGTGAATTATTGTTTGTTTTGATTTGGTGTTTGATTTCCTTGATTATGGATTAATTATGAGGTGTGTGATGAAATAATATCTCATGGAGGATTAAAATTGATTATTTGGGGAATGAGAATCGAAAATTGATAAAAGTGAATATTATAGTATTTTGATTCATTGTTGATGTTGAACGTGATATGTCATCGAGCGGGTAGGCAAGCACTAGGCTCGGGTAGGCAAAAATTTAGAATTGGTGGATTGTTGAAATGTTTGAAATATTTTTGGAGTGGTTTTGATTTATGCATTAAGATCTATTGTATTTATTTGGCTGGGGAATGCCCGAGGAATTTGTGTTTATTCACCAGGGAATGCCCCGACGTATTATGTTGGATGAAGACGTTCGTGAGGAAGGCCCGGGGCATCGGGTAAAGCATAGGAGTAGTTTAGGATTAGTTTAGAATAGAATAGATTTACATTTTTGCATTTTTCATTTTTAAAGACTGTATAATTGGACTGGACATTATATTTTGGATTATTTTGTTTTGTTTGCTTGAGTGATTGTTTTTGCGTGGTTTGTGTGGTTTATGCATTTGCAATGTCAATTTAGCCGATATGCTCTGCCAAGCGACCGTGGTCAAACAACGAGATCGAGGGGTGCCTAACACCTTCCCCTCGGTCAACAGAATTCCTTAGCTGGAATCTCTGTTCGCAAACTAGTATTAAAGAGTCAAAACCATTTTGAAAAAGGATATCCATGGGTGACTCGGCACACCCGATTTATGCCAAGTGGCGACTCTAAATTTTGATTGTTAAAAATAATCCTTTTTCGAAACAAATTTTCATCTTTTGTCACTTTAATAATTAAAACCCTTTCGACCCTTAAAACATAATCTTTGGAGTACGAAAAAAGGGTGTGACATCTCTGGCGACTCCACTGGGGACCTTTTCAGAATTCGAGCTTATTTTTGGAGTCGTATCGGCTTTGTTTGACATTATGGGCATATAAACATTGTCTGTGATTATTGTTTGTGTTATTGTTATCACTGTTGTGCATTTTCGTGCTCTTTGTGTACGGTATTTATCCTATATGTTACCACTTTTATATCTGGCAGCATGTGTCTAACCCTAGGCCTTCTTTCTACAACAAGTCCGTAGTACACATGTTGTACATGACCTCTAGTTGAGTCACCCTTATTTTAGGGAGGGAGCCGTCGGTGTTATGGAGTAGCTGGAAAGCAAAGTAGCCACTATCGACCATACGCTCCCCCAAACACCCTTGTTAGTGAACCCTAACGTAGGTCAGCCTTTAGGTCATGCTAATGTGCATCATATTGAGACCTAGTGGGGCTCACTTGGTCCTTTGTAGGAGACTCACCTCTAAAGCATCCCTACGTGCTAAATGTTGCATCTTTGAGGATAACGTGGTCTTTTGACGGACTGATTTGGGAAAAATATATGTTAGAAGTAAAGTGTGTGGGTAAAAAAAAAAAGAGTTTCGTAGTTTTTAGTGTTTTTTATGGCTTTTATTTTTCAAAATTCCAATAGTCAAAAGGACTTTTTTTTACCTCCCGCACTCATTTTCCCAAAAACATCAAAAATATTTTTCTTTGTCTCGTTTAGCATGCATTCACAATTCGAAAACTTCAAAAAGATTTTTTTCATTCATAGGATATGTTTATAAAATAAAAATGCAAAAAAAAAAGATGTTAGAAATTTTTTACAATTCATATAACAAAAATACCAAAAAGATTTTTCTTTCATAGTTGTTGTCATTTTTCTGTGAAGTATCTAAATGAAAATTCAAAAGATTTTATTAACATGGTTAATCGTCTGTCTTTGGTCGTATCTCTTAGGAAACATGAACAACCATAGTAAAAACTAGTTTTGATTTTTTTTTAAACAGTGCGCCCATACTAAAAATTGATCAAAGAAACTCATATAAAATCAATCAATTCCGGCAACAACACGATTCAAAACTTTGCTATAACATCA
>NW_025882545.1:0-1027 GCF_002878395.1 Capsicum annuum
TCAGGACCCTCCTAAAAAATGGAATTTTACTTTATGTTCAGGACCCTCCTGAAAAATAGGATTTTACCTTATGTTCTGGACCCTCCTGAATAATGGGATCTTACGTTATGTTCAGGACCCTCCTGAAAAATGGAATTTTACTTTCTGTTCAGGACCCCCTGAAAAATGGGATTTTACCTTATGTTCAGGACCCTCCTGAAAAATAGGATTTTACTTTATGTTTAGGACCCCCCTGAAAAATAGGACTTTACTTTCTGTTCAGGACCCTCCTGAAAAATGGGATTTTACTTTTTGTTCAGGACCCTCCTGAAAAATGGGATTTTACTTTTGTTTAGGACTCGTCTGAAAAATGAAATTTTACTTTATGTTCAGGACCCTCCTGAAAAATGGGATTTTACTTTCTGTTCAGGACCCTCCTAGAAAATGGGATTTTTGGATTCTACTTTATGTTGAGGAGCTTCCTGAAAAATGGAATTTTACTTTATGTTCAGGACCCTCCTAAAAAATGGGATTTTAATTTCTATTCAGGACCCTCCTGAAAAATGGGATTTTTACTTTATGTTCAAGACACTCCAGAAAAATGGGATTTATCTTTTGTTCAGGACACTCCTCAAAAATGGGATTTTCCTTTGGTTCAGGACTCTCCCGAAAAATGGGATTTTATTTTATATTCAGGACCCTCCTGAAAAATGGGATTTTACTTTTTGTTTAGGACCCTCATGAAAAATGGGATTTTACCTTATGTTCTGGACTCTCCTGAAAAATGGGATCTTACGTTATGTTCAGGACCCTCCTGAAAAATGGAATTTTACTTTATGTTCAGGATCCTCCTAAAAATAGGATTTTACTTTATGTTTAGGACCCTCCTAAAAAATGGGATTTTACTTTATGTTCAGGACCCTCCTGAAAAATAGGATTTTACTTTATGTTTAGGACCCTCCTAAAAAATGGGATTTTACTTTATGTTCAGGACCCTCCTGAAAAATAGGATTTTACTTTATGTTTAGGACCCTCCTAAAAAATGGGA
>NW_025882546.1:0-1074 GCF_002878395.1 Capsicum annuum
ACCAAACTTTACCACTACCTCGAAAAGATAGAGAGACTATTTTCGAAAGACCCTCGACAAGCGTCTTATCAGACACTAGAAGAATAAAAATGTGAAATGATGAAGATACATACATACCTTGAGCTGCTGCAAAATTCATAAAGTTTTCCACGACTAGAGAAAATAATAAGAGCAATTTCAGCATCACAAAGAACAGAAAGTTCATAAGCTTTCTTGAGGAGTCCATTTCTTCTCTTTGCAAAAGTCACTTGTCTATTTATTTTGTTATCAATTCTCTTCAATTCTACTTTCCCTCTACCCATTGTGTATAGGTTATAGCTTTATTTTTTTGGTTTCTCAATGAAATATAATATGAAGAAAAAAATGCATGTAAACAAGATTCTTTTTCCAAATTTGTTTTGCCCTAAAAGACTTTTATATATATATGGTTTTTGTTGTTCCTATTTCTCCTTTACGTCTTCTTATTCCTTAGGGTAAGGGTAATAGATTTTATGTCTTTAAAATCTAATGGTTCCCTAGCCAAGAAGAAAAGAGAAAAAACCTTTTTTGTTTACTATTAGGTGTTCATAAAAAAATAATTAAAAAATTGAAAAAAAATAAGGTATTCATCGTATTGCACATTTTTTGCCATTTAAATGGGTTGATAATTAACGTTTATCCTTTTAAAAGTTCTGGTCTTCAGTTTTTGTTCTTTTTAGCAATCGAACTTATGTCTAGTGGAGCAGTAGTTTAGAAACTAAAATGATGTCGGGGTCTTAACTTATGAAATATTATGACGTGAAAATATAAACATATATTTCAAAAAAAATTGTTTGTTATGTAGGAGAAAAACTAAAACCAACACAAAATAGGGGTACTAAAAGTGCAAATAATCCTCTTATTATTTAGATTAATTTCTGTTAGATTTTTTTTTCTATTTGTTGAGAGGTTTGAACGAGATTTCATATACATCTCCAATAGGTGTACTTATTCTTAATTTTTTTTGGTGTATTTACTTTTTTATAGTTTGGATCGATCTATTAAAAAAAAATAGCCCCCACCCCACCCCCAACCCCCTACTACGTTGAATGAATT
>NW_025882547.1:0-1384 GCF_002878395.1 Capsicum annuum
ATCACCTAAAAATCGTACTTCAGACTATCAGAACTCATCAGTTTTTTAAGTGTAAATTTTGGAAAAGGTCAGTAGCATTCCTTAGTCATATTATTTTTGGTAATGGCATTAGAGTTGATCCTCAAAAGACTAAGGCAGTGAGAAACTGGCCTAGACCTATCTCTCCATCAGATATCAGGAGTTTCTTGGGTTTAGCTAGCTATTACCATCAGTTTATTAAAGGGTTTTCATCTATTACATCCACCATGTCCAGATTGACATAGAGGAAAGTCCAGTTTTAGTGGTCAGATTCCAGCGAGAAGATTTTTCAGGAGTTGAAGACTCGAATCACCTCCACCCCAGTTTTAACTCTACCAGGTAGTTCATATGGGTTTGTTGTGTACTATGATGCATCCAGAGTAGGTTTGGGTTGTGTCCTCATGTAGAGAGGTAAGGTGATAGCCTAATCCTCTAGATAGCTTAAGACCCATGAGAAGAATTCCTGACTCAAGATTTTGAGTTAGCAGCTGTAGTGTTTGGCATAAAGATTTGGAGGCACTATTTGTATGGGGTACACGTAGATGTGTTCACAGATCATAAGAGCTTGTAGTATGTTTTTTCTCAGAAAGATTTAAATTTACATCAGAGAAGGTGGTTAGAGTTATTGAAAGATTATGACATGAGTGTTCTTTATCATCTGGGCAAGGCCAATATAGTGGTCGACGCTCTCAGTAAACTGTCTATGGGTAGTATTACTCATGTTAAGAATGATAAGAAGTTAGTTCAGGAAGTTCATCAGCTTGCCCGACTAGGTGTCCGCTTAGTCGATTTAGTAGAAGGTAGTGTATGGGTGCAGAACAGTTCTGAATCCTCTCAAGTTTCTGAGGTGAAGGAAAAACAGAATAGAGATCCCAGTTTTGTTAAACTGAAAGAGTCAGTCAGTGATCATAAAGTAGAGGTTTTCTCCCAAGAGGGAGATGATGTGTTGCGTTGCCAGGGTTGGCTATGTGTTCCAGGTGTAAACGACTTGAGGCAACAAATTCTTGTAGAAGCGCATGGTGCGCGTTACTCTATTCATCCAGGGGCCACTAAGATTTACTGTGATTTGTGGGAGATCTATTGGTGAAGGGGAATGAAGAGGGATATTGCAGTTTGTAGCTAGATACTCTACATGTCAGCAAGTTAAGATTGAGTACCAGAAGCCTAGTGGGTCCATGCAGGAGTTTAATTTTCCCACATGAAAATGGGAAGAAGTGAACATGGACTTTGTGATGGGTTTGCCTCGTACTCATCATCAGCATGATTCTATATGGGTTATCATAGACAGGATGACCAAATACTTCCTATTCAACTGAGGACTACGCCAAACTCTATATCAAAGAGTTCGTCAGGTTACATGGAGTCC
>NW_025882548.1:0-1096 GCF_002878395.1 Capsicum annuum
TCTAATAAAACTTGTATAAGATCACACATTAATTCAAAGGAACACATGATCTTAGCACAGCATAGTTGACTGTTTTCCGTAATCGAATTTTTTATCTTCTTGGCAAGAAAACAATACGGTAAGGAATTTTGTTTCAAGAACTTTGAAACATAAACATGTAGATATAGGACTTTACAGACTGCAACATACATCACAAGGCACCATGGCTACCATGGCTAGCTATATAACGGAGGAATATCAGCTATTACTAATTTTTACGAAGTCTGATATATATACCTATTAAGAAATGGAAAGCAAAAGAAAATCTGTTGTTTGCCTAAGAAGATAGTCAAAAGCTCGGGGCTGTTGGAAAGAATGAAAGAAAGAAAAAATTTTGACATTTTCCTAGATTTCAACTCTATTTTCCAATTACCTACATCCTTGTCTTCCATCGAATTGGCATCAAACTACGTGCACTTTATAGCTGGAGTGCAAGTAGATGGTGTTTCTCATTTCATTCGACATTTGAGATTTCTAAATATGTCTCCTCCGCTGGAAATGGAAGCAACGGAAGTCTCCGAGCTGATGTTCTTCAATCAAAAAGTTTCGCAAGCTCTCATTTCCCAGGTTCAACTCTGCAGAAATTTCATTAGCTTCCCCAATCTCAACAAGCAAGAAAAGGATGCAATATGAGAAAAACTCATATTGTCACCTTAGCATGTCTCCAGCAGGCAGTTGCAAGCAACTCAAGGCTGGTGATATGCTGAATGTGTTGCCTTTAGCCTTAGACAATGAAGGTTGTCCAAGAGGTGCTGGTCTATCTGGAATTTCAGGAACCTCAATATCTCCTTCTAACATTTTCAGTGCATCCAATATAGTTGGCCTCAAGGCCACCATCACGTGGGCACATAATATTCCAACGAGGAGAAATCTCACCATTATAGCCCTTGGATTTGAACTTACTGAATCCTCAGTCTTTACTAGGATGCTATCCAAAATTTCATTCATCTTTCCAGCTTTTACCTTCGACCAAGCCCAATCTGTGATCAGAAAATCACGAGGCGATCCTAAAGAGAAATCAAGGACCTTCCTTCCACACATTATTTCCAAAACAACA